>NW_026777816.1:0-93020 GCF_028023285.1 Balaenoptera ricei
TAAGCAAAGTTATAGAACAAAATATCAATTCATGAAAATCTATCTTATGTGCATACGCTGGCAAAAAATAATCTGAAAAAGAATTTATGAAAACAATTCCATTTTTAAGAATGTCAACATCAATATTTAGGAGTATATTTAATCAAGGTACGAGACTTGTTTTTATGTATGTAAAGTTGTATGTTTGAAATTACTGGAAAGTCAATTACTTTTCAAAACATCATGTATGTCAACAGCATGCCAGAAAAGCAGAGAAAACATCAAACTTCCGTATAGAAGCCAAGCCTTACCCAGATCCAGTTCACCCAAAGTCCACATGTCATTTAGAGGCACTGTGGGAAGGTTATATTAGGAGCCGCTGTCCTCCGTGTTGTGGACGACCTGGATATGGTAGAAACAGTGGGATTTTTGAATTCCAATTTTCCACTTCATTCCACAAAAAAACTATTAGAACTAATAAATCAATTCAGTAAAGTTGCAAAATCAATACACAGAGATCAGTTGCCTTTCTAAACACTAATAATGAACCATCAGAAAGAGAAACAAAGCAACCCTATTTACAACTGCATTCAAAAAGAACAAAATACCTGGGAATAAAGTCAACCAAGGAGGTGAAAGACCTGCACACTGAAAACTTGAAGACATTGATGAAGACATTGCAAAACACACCAATAAATGGAAAGATATCCTGTTCTCATGGAATGGAACAATTAATATTGTTAAAATATCCATGCTACCCAAAGCAGTGGACACAGTGAATGCAATCCCTCCCCAAATTCCATGGTATTTTCCCCCAAAATAGAGCAAATCCTCCTAATATCTGTGGGGAACCACAAAGGACCCCAAATAGCCAAAGAAACCCTGAAAAAAGAGAACGGGCTGGAGGCATCTCCCTCCCTGACGTCACGCTCTGCTGAGAAGCTACGGTCACCAAAACAGTGTGGAACTGGCTCAAAACGGGCACAGGGACCAGAGGAACAGGACAGAGAGACCAGAATTCAACCCACACGGACGGGGTCGGTGAATTTATGACACAGGGACCAAGGACACACCAAGGAGCACGACACGCCCCACGATAAATGGTGCTGGGAAAACTGGACGCCCCGTAACTCACGCTGGCTACCCTGCACACAAACCTGACCAAACACCCAGCTTTCCACGCCAAGCCCTCCCTCGCTCACACGAAGACGGACCCCCTCAACGGTCAGTCGCCCACAGGAAGCTTCTCCCCACTTTTCCTCACCGTCTCTTCACCTTTTCCTCAGGCATCACCTGGGTCCTCAGGAAACCTAGTTCCCTAGTCAGCGTGGAGGCAGCCCCACTTTGTCCTGAAGCCGAAACCCCAGCGAGTCCTGAGGAGACGGAGACCGAGCTCCTCTCAGCAGAGACGCTGAGCCGGGCGTCCTACCCGAAGGCCCCCGCCCCCGCCCCCGCCCCCGCGCCTGAGGCGGCTCAACTCCTCTCAGCTGTCCTCACAATCGAGTTCGCAGGGAACGAGCATGCGCTGTGGGTCAGAGAGGCGAACTCGGCGCCACCCTGTGGTCAGTGCAGGAAGTGCAGGCCGCGCCTCCCTCACAGGTCACTGGAGGCAGCGTGCCCTACTGACAGGACTGCTGAATCCATTAAACTGGAAACTCAAACGAAAATGGAGTCTCTATCCCAAAAGTTTTCTAAAAGTAGTTAAGGAACAATTAATTGGAAACCATTTGGAATGAAGTGAATGTAGATGCAAACTTTACAACTTATACCAAATTCACTCAAAGTTATTCAGAGGCAAATTTTATTTTAGTTTATAATTTATGTTTGGCTGCATTGGGTCTTCGTTGCTGCATGTGGGCTTGCTCTAGTTGCGTCGAGCGGGGCTACTCTTCGTTGTGGTGCACGGGCTTCTCATTGCGGTGGCTTCTCTTGTGGGCGAGCACGGGCTCTAGGCGCGCAGGCTTCAGTAGTTGTGCCGCGCAGGCTTGGTTGCTCTGCGGCATGTGGGAGCTTCCCGGACCAGGGCTCGAGCCCGTGTCCCCTGCATTGGCAGGCGGACTCTTAACCACTGCGTCACCAGGGAAGTCCCCACAGACAAACTTTAAATACAAAACTATTCAAGGGGCTTCCCTGGTGGCGCAGTGGTTGAGAATCTGCCTGCCAACGCAGGGGACACGGGTTCGAGCCCTGGTCCGGGAAGCTCCCACATGCCGCGGAGCAACTAGCCCCGTGAGCCACAACTCCTGACCCTGCGCGTCTGGAGCCTGTGCTCCGCAACAAGGGAGGCCGCGATAGTGAGAGGCCCGCGCACCGCGATGAAGAGTGGCCCCCGCTTGCCACAACTAGAGAAAGCCTTCGCACAGAAACGAAGACCCAACACAGCCAAAAATAAATTAATTAATTCATCAATTAAAAAAGAAAGCTGTCTCTCAAATTTAACTTCCAGAATATATTCAGGAAAAACGCATACGCCCTTTTTGCCCAACCAAAGAAGCGGGCAATGCAAATCAACACTACAGAGAGGTATCACTTCGAATCAGAAAAAAGGACCATCCTCACAAAGGGTAAAAACCAGATATGCAGGACAAGGAGAGGAGAAAAGGGAGCCTTGTTACGCTGAAGGGGGGAATGTAAATTGCCAACGGCCACTCTGGAGAAGTGTGCTGTGTTTCCTGAAGCATCTAAAAAACAGAGCTACAAAGCATAGGGCGCTTCCACTCATGGGCCTATATGTTGGCAAAACCAAAAATCCACAGGATGCAGGCACCCCGTTTACTGCTGCTATGTTTACAACAGCCTCGACTTGGGTACAACTTCATAGTCCTTGGAAGGAAAAAACGGTGAAAGAAAATTTGGTACTTAAGCACAACGGAATATTACTCAGCCCTGAAATCAATGAAATGAGGCCAGTTGCAGCAACTCAGGGGGACTTATGTAAGGTCATTGAGAGTGAAATAAGTTAGACAGCAAGAGAAACTTATCATGAGATATCACTTATAAAGGGAATCTAAAAATCGCCAACCATGAACTGAATTACAAACAGAACACCATCACACATTTACAAAACACACTTACGGCTGCTTAAGGGGAAAAGTGTGGTGCGGTGATGCATAAACCAGGAGGTTGAAATTGGCACAGATACCGTTCCATACGCCAATAATGTAATCGCCAAGACATACTCATGGTTCAAGGAACTGGACTCAGCACACTCTATTCACAGAAAAAACATATATCTGACTACTAGAAACTAGAAAAGAACTTATTGATGTCTCTCTGTAAGTGACTCAGGTGGATGTACAGCACCAAGAAACACAACATTGCAAATCAGCTACACCCCGTTGTAAAAATTAATTATAAAAAAAGAAAGTCAGTGAGAGAGAGAGGGATTCTCACAAAATTCAATCAGGGGCTGTGATGCAACTGGACTGACCACATCTACACTCACAGCTCAATGGGACGTAAGGCTGGACACCCTAACCCTAAACCCTAGCCCGAACCCTAACCCAACCCTAACCCTACCTTAACCGTAACCCTAACCCAACACTAACCCTAACCCTAAACCTAAACCCTAACCCTAACCCAACCCTACGCCTAACCCTAACCCCTAGCCCTAGCCCTAGCCCTAACCCTGACCCTAACCCCTAACCCTTAACCCCTAACCCCTAACCCTACCCAAGTTCACAAGTAAACTTCTCGCCCACCTGGAGAGAGTGATTTCATTTGAAAGAGTAAAGACACAATCAGCTCAGTAATTGGCCACGGGGGCTGCAGGGGCCAAGGCTAACCCGAGCTGGAGGAACGTGGGTGCCTGCCTGGATGCTCAGAGGCCAAGGGCTGTCCTGAGACCTGCTTGGACACCCGTGCAGATGGAACAAAGGATCCGTCCAGTCCCAGGAGGGCCCCACCAGCCCTCACGAACGCAACACCAGACTTCCCTGGTGGCGCAGTGGTTAAGAATCCACCTGCCAATGCAGGGGACACGGGTTTGAGCCCTGGTCCGGGAAGATCCCACATGCTGTGGAGCAACTAAGCCCGTGCACCACAACTACTGAGCCTGCGCTCTAGAACCCGCGAGCCCCGACTGCTGAAGCCCACGCGCTTAGAGCCTGTGCTCTGCAACAAGAGAAGCCACCGCAATGAGAAGCCCCCACTCGCCGCAACTAGAGAAAGCCTCCGGGCAGCAGTGCAGACCCAACACAGCCCAAAATTAATTAATGAATGAATTAATTAAGGAAAAAAAAAAAAAGGCAGCACCTGGGGGCTGGCAGACTGAGGCACCAAGTCTTCCATCACGTCTACTTAGTATCCTGCATGTCAGGGCCATGCTGGACCTGGGGCTGCCCAGACAGAGTGGGGCCTGCATCACCCTTCCCAGGAGGGAGGGTGGAGGGAAACCCTGCATGACCTCTGAGGCCCTAAGAACCCTTGACTAAGGCTGAGCTCAATTTGAAACAGTGGGTGACCAGAGCAGACATTTCATTCGTCTATCAATGAGAATCCAGCACTGGAGGAGCAGCAAACAATGGCCTCGCTCAACCTTGACGCTAATCCTGACATGGACCCTAACCCTAAACTCTGATCCTGACCCTAAGCCCTGACCTAACCTTAGCCTAACCCGTACCCTAAACCTGTACCTTACCCTAACCCATGCTCTACCCGCATCCTACCTGTACCCCAATTCTCACCCATACCCTAACACCCACTCTAACACAGAACCCTAACACCCTGAGACCAAAACCATAAACCTTAACCAATAAGCAAAACCATAACCATAACCAAACCATAAAATATAGTCATTAACCATACCCATAAATACCTCATTAACCATAAAACTTAAACCATAACAGCAGCCATAAACCATACACAGCCCCAACCCTCACACCAGCCCCAGCCCTAATGCTAACCCTCCAAACCACTTCCACCAAGCCAAGTCTAATCAGATTATACAAATACATCTCGAAAAAGAAAACTGGGGAATACTCTGGTGGCCCAGTGGTTAGGACTCTGTGCTTTCACTGCCAAGGGCTCGGGTTCGATCCCTGACTGGGGAACTAAGATCCCACAAGCCATGGGACGTGGCCAAAATAAATAAATAATTAAAATGAAATAAAACCACTATTTTAAAAAAGATTTTAAAAATAAAGGACAAAAACAAGAAAACTACCCCAGTACAACTTATAAATAGGAACGTAAAAATCTATCACACAATAATAGCAACATGAAACCAACAGAACTTTAAATGGATAATGCCATAAGCAAGTATCTCTACACCAGAAATTTCAGGTTGCTCAACATATGAAAAGTAAGCAATGTATTCAACCACAATAATGGTGTGAAGTAAAAACACATAATCATATCAATTAATGCAAAACATCTACAATGAAAATCCAGTGTTATTTCATGAAAAACACTCAAGAAAGCAGGAATAAAAGGAAATTTGCTCAATATGGAAAAGAGTAGTACAAAAAGCCACAGCAAACATCATGCTCAACGTTAAAGACTGAAAGATTTACTCCTGAAATCAGGAACAGGGCCAGGAAGCTGGCCTTCATCACCGTTACTCAACAGTGTACTGGAAGTTCTACCCAGAATCTTGAGGAAAGAAAGAAAAGGCATCCATGGGTGAATGGAAAAATTAAAACCGTGTCTCTTCACAGAACATAGGTCCCATCATCTTATATATAAGACTACCTATAATCAGCAAAGAAATTATTTCAGCTAATCAACTCATTAATAAGCAAAGTTATAGAACAAAATATCAATTCATGAAAATCTATCTTATGTGCATACGCTGGCAAAAAATAATCTGAAAAAGAATTTATGAAAACAATTCCATTTTTAAGAATGTCAACATCAATATTTAGGAGTATATTTAATCAAGGTACGAGACTTGTTTTTATGTATGTAAAGTTGTATGTTTGAAATTACTGGAAAGTCAATTACTTTTCAAAACATCATGTATGTCAACAGCATGCCAGAAAAGCAGAGAAAACATCAAACTTCCGTATAGAAGCCAAGCCTTACCCAGATCCAGTTCACCCAAAGTCCACATGTCATTTAGAGGCACTGTGGGAAGGTTATATTAGGAGCCGCTGTCCTCCGTGTTGTGGACGACCTGGATATGGTAGAAACAGTGGGATTTTTGAATTCCAATTTTCCACTTCATTCCACAAAAAAACTATTAGAACTAATAAATCAATTCAGTAAAGTTGCAAAATCAATACACAGAGATCAGTTGCCTTTCTAAACACTAATAATGAACCATCAGAAAGAGAAACAAAGCAACCCTATTTACAACTGCATTCAAAAAGAACAAAATACCTGGGAATAAAGTCAACCAAGGAGGTGAAAGACCTGCACACTGAAAACTTGAAGACATTGATGAAGACATTGCAAAACACACCAATAAATGGAAAGATATCCTGTTCTCATGGAATGGAACAATTAATATTGTTAAAATATCCATGCTACCCAAAGCAGTGGACACAGTGAATGCAATCCCTCCCCAAATTCCATGGTATTTTCCCCCAAAATAGAGCAAATCCTCCTAATATCTGTGGGGAACCACAAAGGACCCCAAATAGCCAAAGAAACCCTGAAAAAAGAGAACGGGCTGGAGGCATCTCCCTCCCTGACGTCACGCTCTGCTGAGAAGCTACGGTCACCAAAACAGTGTGGAACTGGCTCAAAACGGGCACAGGGACCAGAGGAACAGGACAGAGAGACCAGAATTCAACCCACACGGACGGGGTCGGTGAATTTATGACACAGGGACCAAGGACACACCAAGGAGCGCGACACGCCCCACGATAAATGGTGCTGGGAAAACTGGACGCCCCGTAACTCACGCTGGCTACCCTGCACACAAACCTGACCAAACACCCAGCTTTCCACGCCAAGCCCTCCCTCGCTCACACGAAGACGGACCCCCTCAACGGTCAGTCGCCCACAGGAAGCTTCTCCCCACTTTTCCTCACCGTCTCTTCACCTTTTCCTCAGGCATCACCTGGGTCCTCAGGAAACCTAGTTCCCTAGTCAGCGTGGAGGCAGCCCCACTTTGTCCTGAAGCCGAAACCCCAGCGAGTCCTGAGGAGACGGAGACCGAGCTCCTCTCAGCAGAGACGCTGAGCCGGGCGTCCTACCCGAAGGCCCCCGCCCCCGCCCCCGCCCCCGCCCCCGCGCCTGAGGCGGCTCAACTCCTCTCAGCTGTCCTCACAATCGAGTTCGCAGGGAACGAGCATGCGCTGTGGGTCAGAGAGGCGAACTCGGCGCCACCCTGTGGTCAGTGCAGGAAGTGCAGGCCGCGCCTCCCTCACAGGTCACTGGAGGCAGCGTGCCCTACTGACAGGACTGCTGAATCCATTAAACTGGAAACTCAAACGAAAATGGAGTCTCTATCCCAAAAGTTTTCTAAAAGTAGTTAAGGAACAATTAATTGGAAACCATTTGGAATGAAGTGAATGTAGATGCAAACTTTACAACTTATACCAAATTCACTCAAAGTTATTCAGAGGCAAATTTTATTTTAGTTTATAATTTATGTTTGGCTGCATTGGGTCTTCGTTGCTGCATGTGGGCTTGCTCTAGTTGCGTCGAGCGGGGCTACTCTTCGTTGTGGTGCACGGGCTTCTCATTGCGGTGGCTTCTCTTGTGGGCGAGCACGGGCTCTAGGCGCGCAGGCTTCAGTAGTTGTGCCGCGCAGGCTTGGTTGCTCTGCGGCATGTGGGAGCTTCCCGGACCAGGGCTCGAGCCCGTGTCCCCTGCATTGGCAGGCGGACTCTTAACCACTGCGTCACCAGGGAAGTCCCCACAGACAAACTTTAAATACAAAACTATTCAAGGGGCTTCCCTGGTGGCGCAGTGGTTGAGAATCTGCCTGCCAACGCAGGGGACACGGGTTCGAGCCCTGGTCCGGGAAGCTCCCACATGCCGCGGAGCAACTAGCCCCGTGAGCCACAACTCCTGACCCTGCGCGTCTGGAGCCTGTGCTCCGCAACAAGGGAGGCCGCGATAGTGAGAGGCCCGCGCACCGCGATGAAGAGTGGCCCCCGCTTGCCACAACTAGAGAAAGCCTTCGCACAGAAACGAAGACCCAACACAGCCAAAAATAAATTAATTAATTCATCAATTAAAAAAGAAAGCTGTCTCTCAAATTTAACTTCCAGAATATATTCAGGAAAAACGCATACGCCCTTTTTGCCCAACCAAAGAAGCGGGCAATGCAAATCAACACTACAGAGAGGTATCACTTCGAATCAGAAAAAAGGACCATCCTCACAAAGGGTAAAAACCAGATATGCAGGACAAGGAGAGGAGAAAAGGGAGCCTTGTTACGCTGAAGGGGGGAATGTAAATTGCCAACGGCCACTCTGGAGAAGTGTGCTGTGTTTCCTGAAGCATCTAAAAAACAGAGCTACAAAGCATAGGGCGCTTCCACTCATGGGCCTATATGTTGGCAAAACCAAAAATCCACAGGATGCAGGCACCCCGTTTACTGCTGCTATGTTTACAACAGCCTCGACTTGGGTACAACTTCATAGTCCTTGGAAGGAAAAAACGGTGAAAGAAAATTTGGTACTTAAGCACAACGGAATATTACTCAGCCCTGAAATCAATGAAATGAGGCCAGTTGCAGCAACTCAGGGGGACTTATGTAAGGTCATTGAGAGTGAAATAAGTTAGACAGCAAGAGAAACTTATCATGAGATATCACTTATAAAGGGAATCTAAAAATCGCCAACCATGAACTGAATTACAAACAGAACACCATCACACATTTACAAAACACACTTACGGCTGCTTAAGGGGAAAAGTGTGGTGCGGTGATGCATAAACCAGGAGGTTGAAATTGGCACAGATACCGTTCCATACGCCAATAATGTAATCGCCAAGACATACTCATGGTTCAAGGAACTGGACTCAGCACACTCTATTCACAGAAAAAACATATATCTGACTACTAGAAACTAGAAAAGAACTTATTGATGTCTCTCTGTAAGTGACTCAGGTGGATGTACAGCACCAAGAAACACAACATTGCAAATCAGCTACACCCCGTTGTAAAAATTAATTATAAAAAAAGAAAGACAGTGAGAGAGAGAGGAATTCTCACAAAATTCAATCAGGGGCTGTGATGCAACTGGACTGACCACATCTACACTCACAGCTCAATGGGACGTAAGGCTGGACACCCTAACCCTAAACCCTAGCCCGAACCCTAACCCAACCCTAACCCTACCTTAACCGTAACCCTAACCCAACACTAACCCTAACCCTAAACCTAAACCCTAACCCTAACCCAACCCTACGCCTAACCCTAACCCCTAGCCCTAGCCCTAGCCCTAACCCTGACCCTAACCCCTAACCCTTAACCCCTAACCCCTAACCCTACCCAAGTTCACAAGTAAACTTCTCGCCCACCTGGAGAGAGTGATTTCATTTGAAAGAGTAAAGACACAATCAGCTCAGTAATTGGCCACGGGGGCTGCAGGGGCCAAGGCTAACCCGAGCTGGAGGAACGTGGGTGCCTGCCTGGATGCTCAGAGGCCAAGGGCTGTCCTGAGACCTGCTTGGACACCCGTGCAGATGGAACAAAGGATCCGTCCAGTCCCAGGAGGGCCCCACCAGCCCTCACGAACGCAACACCAGACTTCCCTGGTGGCGCAGTGGTTAAGAATCCACCTGCCAATGCAGGGGACACGGGTTTGAGCCCTGGTCCGGGAAGATACCACATGCTGTGGAGCAACTAAGCCCGTGCACCACAACTACTGAGCCTGCGCTCTAGAACCCGCGAGCCCCGACTGCTGAAGCCCACGCGCTTAGAGCCTGTGCTCTGCAACAAGAGAAGCCACCGCAATGAGAAGCCCCCACTCGCCGCAACTAGAGAAAGCCTCCGGGCAGCAGTGCAGACCCAACACAGCCCAAAATTAATTAATGAATGAATTAATTAAGGAAAAAAAAAAAAAGGCAGCACCTGGGGGCTGGCAGACTGAGGCACCAAGTCTTCCATCACGTCTACTTAGTATCCTGCATGTCAGGGCCATGCTGGACCTGGGGCTGCCCAGACAGAGTGGGGCCTGCATCACCCTTCCCAGGAGGGAGGGTGGAGGGAAACCCTGCATGACCTCTGAGGCCCTAAGAACCCTTGACTAAGGCTGAGCTCAATTTGAAACAGTGGGTGACCAGAGCAGACATTTCATTCGTCTATCAATGAGAATCCAGCACTGGAGGAGCAGCAAACAATGGCCTCGCTCAACCTTGACGCTAATCCTGACATGGACCCTAACCCTAAACTCTGATCCTGACCCTAAGCCCTGACCTAACCTTAGCCTAACCCGTACCCTAAACCTGTACCTTACCCTAACCCATGCTCTACCCGCATCCTACCTGTACCCCAATTCTCACCCATACCCTAACACCCACTCTAACACAGAACCCTAACACCCTGAGACCAAAACCATAAACCTTAACCAATAAGCAAAACCATAACCATAACCAAACCATAAAATATAGTCATTAACCATACCCATAAATACCTCATTAACCATAAAACTTAAACCATAACAGCAGCCATAAACCATACACAGCCCCAACCCTCACACCAGCCCCAGCCCTAATGCTAACCCTCCAAACCACTTCCACCAAGCCAAGTCTAATCAGATTATACAAATACATCTCGAAAAAGAAAACTGGGGAATACTCTGGTGGCCCAGTGGTTAGGACTCTGTGCTTTCACTGCCAAGGGCTCGGGTTCGATCCCTGACTGGGGAACTAAGATCCCACAAGCCATGGGACGTGGCCAAAATAAATAAATAATTAAAATGAAATAAAACCACTATTTTAAAAAAGATTTTAAAAATAAAGGACAAAAACAAGAAAACTACCCCAGTACAACTTATAAATAGGAACGTAAAAATCTATCACACAATAATAGCAACATGAAACCAACAGAACTTTAAATGGATAATGCCATAAGCAAGTATCTCTACACCAGAAATTTCAGGTTGCTCAACATATGAAAAGTAAGCAATGTATTCAACCACAATAATGGTGTGAAGTAAAAACACATAATCATATCAATTAATGCAAAACATCTACAATGAAAATCCAGTGTTATTTCATGAAAAACACTCAAGAAAGCAGGAATAAAAGGAAATTTGCTCAATATGGAAAAGAGTAGTACAAAAAGCCACAGCAAACATCATGCTCAACGTTAAAGACTGAAAGATTTACTCCTGAAATCAGGAACAGGGCCAGGAAGCTGGCCTTCATCACCGTTACTCAACAGTGTACTGGAAGTTCTACCCAGAATCTTGAGGAAAGAAAGAAAAGGCATCCATGGGTGAATGGAAAAATTAAAACCGTGTCTCTTCACAGAACATAGGTCCCATCATCTTATATATAAGACTACCTATAATCAGCAAAGAAATTATTTCAGCTAATCAACTCATTAATAAGCAAAGTTATAGAACAAAATATCAATTCATGAAAATCTATCTTATGTGCATACGCTGGCAAAAAATAATCTGAAAAAGAATTTATGAAAACAATTCCATTTTTAAGAATGTCAACATCAATATTTAGGAGTATATTTAATCAAGGTACGAGACTTGTTTTTATGTATGTAAAGTTGTATGTTTGAAATTACTGGAAAGTCAATTACTTTTCAAAACATCATGTATGTCAACAGCATGCCAGAAAAGCAGAGAAAACATCAAACTTCCGTATAGAAGCCAAGCCTTACCCAGATCCAGTTCACCCAAAGTCCACATGTCATTTAGAGGCACTGTGGGAAGGTTATATTAGGAGCCGCTGTCCTCCGTGTTGTGGACGACCTGGATATGGTAGAAACAGTGGGATTTTTGAATTCCAATTTTCCACTTCATTCCACAAAAAAACTATTAGAACTAATAAATCAATTCAGTAAAGTTGCAAAATCAATACACAGAGATCAGTTGCCTTTCTAAACACTAATAATGAACCATCAGAAAGAGAAACAAAGCAACCCTATTTACAACTGCATTCAAAAAGAACAAAATACCTGGGAATAAAGTCAACCAAGGAGGTGAAAGACCTGCACACTGAAAACTTGAAGACATTGATGAAGACATTGCAAAACACACCAATAAATGGAAAGATATCCTGTTCTCATGGAATGGAACAATTAATATTGTTAAAATATCCATGCTACCCAAAGCAGTGGACACAGTGAATGCAATCCCTCCCCAAATTCCATGGTATTTTCCCCCAAAATAGAGCAAATCCTCCTAATATCTGTGGGGAACCACAAAGGACCCCAAATAGCCAAAGAAACCCTGAAAAAAGAGAACGGGCTGGAGGCATCTCCCTCCCTGACGTCACGCTCTGCTGAGAAGCTACGGTCACCAAAACAGTGTGGAACTGGCTCAAAACGGGCACAGGGACCAGAGGAACAGGACAGAGAGACCAGAATTCAACCCACACGGACGGGGTCGGTGAATTTATGACACAGGGACCAAGGACACACCAAGGAGCGCGACACGCCCCACGATAAATGGTGCTGGGAAAACTGGACGCCCCGTAACTCACGCTGGCTACCCTGCACACAAACCTGACCAAACACCCAGCTTTCCACGCCAAGCCCTCCCTCGCTCACACGAAGACGGACCCCCTCAACGGTCAGTCGCCCACAGGAAGCTTCTCCCCACTTTTCCTCACCGTCTCTTCACCTTTTCCTCAGGCATCACCTGGGTCCTCAGGAAACCTAGTTCCCTAGTCAGCGTGGAGGCAGCCCCACTTTGTCCTGAAGCCGAAACCCCAGCGAGTCCTGAGGAGACGGAGACCGAGCTCCTCTCAGCAGAGACGCTGAGCCGGGCGTCCTACCCGAAGGCCCCCGCCCCCGCCCCCGCCCCCGCGCCTGAGGCGGCTCAACTCCTCTCAGCTGTCCTCACAATCGAGTTCGCAGGGAACGAGCATGCGCTGTGGGTCAGAGAGGCGAACTCGGCGCCACCCTGTGGTCAGTGCAGGAAGTGCAGGCCGCGCCTCCCTCACAGGTCACTGGAGGCAGCGTGCCCTACTGACAGGACTGCTGAATCCATTAAACTGGAAACTCAAACGAAAATGGAGTCTCTATCCCAAAAGTTTTCTAAAAGTAGTTAAGGAACAATTAATTGGAAACCATTTGGAATGAAGTGAATGTAGATGCAAACTTTACAACTTATACCAAATTCACTCAAAGTTATTCAGAGGCAAATTTTATTTTAGTTTATAATTTATGTTTGGCTGCATTGGGTCTTCGTTGCTGCATGTGGGCTTGCTCTAGTTGCGTCGAGCGGGGCTACTCTTCGTTGTGGTGCACGGGCTTCTCATTGCGGTGGCTTCTCTTGTGGGCGAGCACGGGCTCTAGGCGCGCAGGCTTCAGTAGTTGTGCCGCGCAGGCTTGGTTGCTCTGCGGCATGTGGGAGCTTCCCGGACCAGGGCTCGAGCCCGTGTCCCCTGCATTGGCAGGCGGACTCTTAACCACTGCGTCACCAGGGAAGTCCCCACAGACAAACTTTAAATACAAAACTATTCAAGGGGCTTCCCTGGTGGCGCAGTGGTTGAGAATCTGCCTGCCAACGCAGGGGACACGGGTTCGAGCCCTGGTCCGGGAAGCTCCCACATGCCGCGGAGCAACTAGCCCCGTGAGCCACAACTCCTGACCCTGCGCGTCTGGAGCCTGTGCTCCGCAACAAGGGAGGCCGCGATAGTGAGAGGCCCGCGCACCGCGATGAAGAGTGGCCCCCGCTTGCCACAACTAGAGAAAGCCTTCGCACAGAAACGAAGACCCAACACAGCCAAAAATAAATTAATTAATTCATCAATTAAAAAAGAAAGCTGTCTCTCAAATTTAACTTCCAGAATATATTCAGGAAAAACGCATACGCCCTTTTTGCCCAACCAAAGAAGCGGGCAATGCAAATCAACACTACAGAGAGGTATCACTTCGAATCAGAAAAAAGGACCATCCTCACAAAGGGTAAAAACCAGATATGCAGGACAAGGAGAGGAGAAAAGGGAGCCTTGTTACGCTGAAGGGGGGAATGTAAATTGCCAACGGCCACTCTGGAGAAGTGTGCTGTGTTTCCTGAAGCATCTAAAAAACAGAGCTACAAAGCATAGGGCGCTTCCACTCATGGGCCTATATGTTGGCAAAACCAAAAATCCACAGGATGCAGGCACCCCGTTTACTGCTGCTATGTTTACAACAGCCTCGACTTGGGTACAACTTCATAGTCCTTGGAAGGAAAAAACGGTGAAAGAAAATTTGGTACTTAAGCACAACGGAATATTACTCAGCCCTGAAATCAATGAAATGAGGCCAGTTGCAGCAACTCAGGGGGACTTATGTAAGGTCATTGAGAGTGAAATAAGTTAGACAGCAAGAGAAACTTATCATGAGATATCACTTATAAAGGGAATCTAAAAATCGCCAACCATGAACTGAATTACAAACAGAACACCATCACACATTTACAAAACACACTTACGGCTGCTTAAGGGGAAAAGTGTGGTGCGGTGATGCATAAACCAGGAGGTTGAAATTGGCACAGATACCGTTCCATACGCCAATAATGTAATCGCCAAGACATACTCATGGTTCAAGGAACTGGACTCAGCACACTCTATTCACAGAAAAAACATATATCTGACTACTAGAAACTAGAAAAGAACTTATTGATGTCTCTCTGTAAGTGACTCAGGTGGATGTACAGCACCAAGAAACACAACATTGCAAATCAGCTACACCCCGTTGTAAAAATTAATTATAAAAAAAGAAAGTCAGTGAGAGAGAGAGGGATTCTCACAAAATTCAATCAGGGGCTGTGATGCAACTGGACTGACCACATCTACACTCACAGCTCAATGGGACGTAAGGCTGGACACCCTAACCCTAAACCCTAGCCCGAACCCTAACCCAACCCTAACCCTACCTTAACCGTAACCCTAACCCAACACTAACCCTAACCCTAAACCTAAACCCTAACCCTAACCCAACCCTACGCCTAACCCTAACCCCTAGCCCTAGCCCTAGCCCTAACCCTGACCCTAACCCCTAACCCTTAACCCCTAACCCCTAACCCTACCCAAGTTCACAAGTAAACTTCTCGCCCACCTGGAGAGAGTGATTTCATTTGAAAGAGTAAAGACACAATCAGCTCAGTAATTGGCCACGGGGGCTGCAGGGGCCAAGGCTAACCCGAGCTGGAGGAACGTGGGTGCCTGCCTGGATGCTCAGAGGCCAAGGGCTGTCCTGAGACCTGCTTGGACACCCGTGCAGATGGAACAAAGGATCCGTCCAGTCCCAGGAGGGCCCCACCAGCCCTCACGAACGCAACACCAGACTTCCCTGGTGGCGCAGTGGTTAAGAATCCACCTGCCAATGCAGGGGACACGGGTTTGAGCCCTGGTCCGGGAAGATCCCACATGCTGTGGAGCAACTAAGCCCGTGCACCACAACTACTGAGCCTGCGCTCTAGAACCCGCGAGCCCCGACTGCTGAAGCCCACGCGCTTAGAGCCTGTGCTCTGCAACAAGAGAAGCCACCGCAATGAGAAGCCCCCACTCGCCGCAACTAGAGAAAGCCTCCGGGCAGCAGTGCAGACCCAACACAGCCCAAAATTAATTAATGAATGAATTAATTAAGGAAAAAAAAAAAAAGGCAGCACCTGGGGGCTGGCAGACTGAGGCACCAAGTCTTCCATCACGTCTACTTAGTATCCTGCATGTCAGGGCCATGCTGGACCTGGGGCTGCCCAGACAGAGTGGGGCCTGCATCACCCTTCCCAGGAGGGAGGGTGGAGGGAAACCCTGCATGACCTCTGAGGCCCTAAGAACCCTTGACTAAGGCTGAGCTCAATTTGAAACAGTGGGTGACCAGAGCAGACATTTCATTCGTCTATCAATGAGAATCCAGCACTGGAGGAGCAGCAAACAATGGCCTCGCTCAACCTTGACGCTAATCCTGACATGGACCCTAACCCTAAACTCTGATCCTGACCCTAAGCCCTGACCTAACCTTAGCCTAACCCGTACCCTAAACCTGTACCTTACCCTAACCCATGCTCTACCCGCATCCTACCTGTACCCCAATTCTCACCCATACCCTAACACCCACTCTAACACAGAACCCTAACACCCTGAGACCAAAACCATAAACCTTAACCAATAAGCAAAACCATAACCATAACCAAACCATAAAATATAGTCATTAACCATACCCATAAATACCTCATTAACCATAAAACTTAAACCATAACAGCAGCCATAAACCATACACAGCCCCAACCCTCACACCAGCCCCAGCCCTAATGCTAACCCTCCAAACCACTTCCACCAAGCCAAGTCTAATCAGATTATACAAATACATCTCGAAAAAGAAAACTGGGGAATACTCTGGTGGCCCAGTGGTTAGGACTCTGTGCTTTCACTGCCAAGGGCTCGGGTTCGATCCCTGACTGGGGAACTAAGATCCCACAAGCCATGGGACGTGGCCAAAATAAATAAATAATTAAAATGAAATAAAACCACTATTTTAAAAAAGATTTTAAAAATAAAGGACAAAAACAAGAAAACTACCCCAGTACAACTTATAAATAGGAACGTAAAAATCTATCACACAATAATAGCAACATGAAACCAACAGAACTTTAAATGGATAATGCCATAAGCAAGTATCTCTACACCAGAAATTTCAGGTTGCTCAACATATGAAAAGTAAGCAATGTATTCAACCACAATAATGGTGTGAAGTAAAAACACATAATCATATCAATTAATGCAAAACATCTACAATGAAAATCCAGTGTTATTTCATGAAAAACACTCAAGAAAGCAGGAATAAAAGGAAATTTGCTCAATATGGAAAAGAGTAGTACAAAAAGCCACAGCAAACATCATGCTCAACGTTAAAGACTGAAAGATTTACTCCTGAAATCAGGAACAGGGCCAGGAAGCTGGCCTTCATCACCGTTACTCAACAGTGTACTGGAAGTTCTACCCAGAATCTTGAGGAAAGAAAGAAAAGGCATCCATGGGTGAATGGAAAAATTAAAACCGTGTCTCTTCACAGAACATAGGTCCCATCATCTTATATATAAGACTACCTATAATCAGCAAAGAAATTATTTCAGCTAATCAACTCATTAATAAGCAAAGTTATAGAACAAAATATCAATTCATGAAAATCTATCTTATGTGCATACGCTGGCAAAAAATAATCTGAAAAAGAATTTATGAAAACAATTCCATTTTTAAGAATGTCAACATCAATATTTAGGAGTATATTTAATCAAGGTACGAGACTTGTTTTTATGTATGTAAAGTTGTATGTTTGAAATTACTGGAAAGTCAATTACTTTTCAAAACATCATGTATGTCAACAGCATGCCAGAAAAGCAGAGAAAACATCAAACTTCCGTATAGAAGCCAAGCCTTACCCAGATCCAGTTCACCCAAAGTCCACATGTCATTTAGAGGCACTGTGGGAAGGTTATATTAGGAGCCGCTGTCCTCCGTGTTGTGGACGACCTGGATATGGTAGAAACAGTGGGATTTTTGAATTCCAATTTTCCACTTCATTCCACAAAAAAACTATTAGAACTAATAAATCAATTCAGTAAAGTTGCAAAATCAATACACAGAGATCAGTTGCCTTTCTAAACACTAATAATGAACCATCAGAAAGAGAAACAAAGCAACCCTATTTACAACTGCATTCAAAAAGAACAAAATACCTGGGAATAAAGTCAACCAAGGAGGTGAAAGACCTGCACACTGAAAACTTGAAGACATTGATGAAGACATTGCAAAACACACCAATAAATGGAAAGATATCCTGTTCTCATGGAATGGAACAATTAATATTGTTAAAATATCCATGCTACCCAAAGCAGTGGACACAGTGAATGCAATCCCTCCCCAAATTCCATGGTATTTTCCCCCAAAATAGAGCAAATCCTCCTAATATCTGTGGGGAACCACAAAGGACCCCAAATAGCCAAAGAAACCCTGAAAAAAGAGAACGGGCTGGAGGCATCTCCCTCCCTGACGTCACGCTCTGCTGAGAAGCTACGGTCACCAAAACAGTGTGGAACTGGCTCAAAACGGGCACAGGGACCAGAGGAACAGGACAGAGAGACCAGAATTCAACCCACACGGACGGGGTCGGTGAATTTATGACACAGGGACCAAGGACACACCAAGGAGCGCGACACGCCCCACGATAAATGGTGCTGGGAAAACTGGACGCCCCGTAACTCACGCTGGCTACCCTGCACACAAACCTGACCAAACACCCAGCTTTCCACGCCAAGCCCTCCCTCGCTCACACGAAGACGGACCCCCTCAACGGTCAGTCGCCCACAGGAAGCTTCTCCCCACTTTTCCTCACCGTCTCTTCACCTTTTCCTCAGGCATCACCTGGGTCCTCAGGAAACCTAGTTCCCTAGTCAGCGTGGAGGCAGCCCCACTTTGTCCTGAAGCCGAAACCCCAGCGAGTCCTGAGGAGACGGAGACCGAGCTCCTCTCAGCAGAGACGCTGAGCCGGGCGTCCTACCCGAAGGCCCCCGCCCCCGCCCCCGCCCCCGCCCCCGCGCCTGAGGCGGCTCAACTCCTCTCAGCTGTCCTCACAATCGAGTTCGCAGGGAACGAGCATGCGCTGTGGGTCAGAGAGGCGAACTCGGTGCCACCCTGTGGTCAGTGCAGGAAGTGCAGGCCGCGCCTCCCTCACAGGTCACTGGAGGCAGCGTGCCCTACTGACAGGACTGCTGAATCCATTAAACTGGAAACTCAAACGAAAATGGAGTCTCTATCCCAAAAGTTTTCTAAAAGTAGTTAAGGAACAATTAATTGGAAACCATTTGGAATGAAGTGAATGTAGATGCAAACTTTACAACTTATACCAAATTCACTCAAAGTTATTCAGAGGCAAATTTTATTTTAGTTTATAATTTATGTTTGGCTGCATTGGGTCTTCGTTGCTGCATGTGGGCTTGCTCTAGTTGCGTCGAGCGGGGCTACTCTTCATTGTGGTGCACGGGCTTCTCATTGCGGTGGCTTCTCTTGTGGGCGAGCACGGGCTCTAGGCGCGCAGGCTTCAGTAGTTGTGCCGCGCAGGCTTGGTTGCTCTGCGGCATGTGGGAGCTTCCCGGACCAGGGCTCGAGCCCGTGTCCCCTGCATTGGCAGGCGGACTCTTAACCACTGCGTCACCAGGGAAGTCCCCACAGACAAACTTTAAATACAAAACTATTCAAGGGGCTTCCCTGGTGGCGCAGTGGTTGAGAATCTGCCTGCCAACGCAGGGGACACGGGTTCGAGCCCTGGTCCGGGAAGCTCCCACATGCCGCGGAGCAACTAGCCCCGTGAGCCACAACTCCTGACCCTGCGCGTCTGGAGCCTGTGCTCCGCAACAAGGGAGGCCGCGATAGTGAGAGGCCCGCGCACTGCGATGAAGAGTGGCCCCCGCTTGCCACAACTAGAGAAAGCCTTCGCACAGAAACGAAGACCCAACACAGCCAAAAATAAATTAATTAATTCATCAATTAAAAAAGAAAGCTGTCTCTCAAATTTAACTTCCAGAATATATTCAGGAAAAACGCATACGCCCTTTTTGCCCAACCAAAGAAGCGGGCAATGCAAATCAACACTACAGAGAGGTATCACTTCGAATCAGAAAAAGGACCATCCTCACAAAGGGTAAAAACCAGATATGCAGGACAAGGAGAGGAGAAAAGGGAGCCTTGTTACGCTGAAGGGGGGAATGTAAATTGCCAACGGCCACTCTGGAGAAGTGTGCTGTGTTTCCTGAAGCATCTAAAAAACAGAGCTACAAAGCATAGGGCGCTTCCACTCATGGGCCTATATGTTGGCAAAACCAAAAATCCACAGGATGCAGGCACCCCGTTTACTGCTGCTATGTTTACAACAGCCTCGACTTGGGTACAACTTCATAGTCCTTGGAAGGAAAAAACGGTGAAAGAAAATTTGGTACTTAAGCACAACGGAATATTACTCAGCCCTGAAATCAATGAAATGAGGCCAGTTGCAGCAACTCAGGGGGACTTATGTAAGGTCATTGAGAGTGAAATAAGTTAGACAGCAAGAGAAACTTATCATGAGATATCACTTATAAAGGGAATCTAAAAATCGCCAACCATGAACTGAATTACAAACAGAACACCATCACACATTTACAAAACACACTTACGGCTGCTTAAGGGGAAAAGTGTGGTGCGGTGATGCATAAACCAGGAGGTTGAAATTGGCACAGATACCGTTCCATACGCCAATAATGTAATCGCCAAGACATACTCATGGTTCAAGGAACTGGACTCAGCACACTCTATTCACAGAAAAAACATATATCTGACTACTAGAAACTAGAAAAGAACTTATTGATGTCTCTCTGTAAGTGACTCAGGTGGATGTACAGCACCAAGAAACACAACATTGCAAATCAGCTACACCCCGTTGTAAAAATTAATTATAAAAAAAGAAAGACAGTGAGAGAGAGAGGAATTCTCACAAAATTCAATCAGGGGCTGTGATGCAACTGGACTGACCACATCTACACTCACAGCTCAATGGGACGTAAGGCTGGACACCCTAACCCTAAACCCTAGCCCGAACCCTAACCCAACCCTAACCCTACCTTAACCGTAACCCTAACCCAACACTAACCCTAACCCTAAACCTAAACCCTAACCCTAACCCAACCCTACGCCTAACCCTAACCCCTAGCCCTAGCCCTAGCCCTAGCCCTAACCCTGACCCTAACCCCTAACCCTTAACCCCTAACCCCTAACCCTACCCAAGTTCACAAGTAAACTTCTCGCCCACCTGGAGAGAGTGATTTCATTTGAAAGAGTAAAGACACAATCAGCTCAGTAATTGGCCACGGGGGCTGCAGGGGCCAAGGCTAACCCGAGCTGGAGGAACGTGGGTGCCTGCCTGGATGCTCAGAGGCCAAGGGCTGTCCTGAGACCTGCTTGGACACCCGTGCAGATGGAACAAAGGATCCGTCCAGTCCCAGGAGGGCCCCACCAGCCCTCACGAACGCAACACCAGACTTCCCTGGTGGCGCAGTGGTTAAGAATCCACCTGCCAATGCAGGGGACACGGGTTTGAGCCCTGGTCCGGGAAGATCCCACATGCTGTGGAGCAACTAAGCCCGTGCACCACAACTACTGAGCCTGCGCTCTAGAACCCGCGAGCCCCGACTGCTGAAGCCCACGCGCTTAGAGCCTGTGCTCTGCAACAAGAGAAGCCACCGCAATGAGAAGCCCCCACTCGCCGCAACTAGAGAAAGCCTCCGGGCAGCAGTGCAGACCCAACACAGCCCAAAATTAATTAATGAATGAATTAATTAAGGAAAAAAAAAAAAAGGCAGCACCTGGGGGCTGGCAGACTGAGGCACCAAGTCTTCCATCACGTCTACTTAGTATCCTGCATGTCAGGGCCATGCTGGACCTGGGGCTGCCCAGACAGAGTGGGGCCTGCATCACCCTTCCCAGGAGGGAGGGTGGAGGGAAACCCTGCATGACCTCTGAGGCCCTAAGAACCCTTGACTAAGGCTGAGCTCAATTTGAAACAGTGGGTGACCAGAGCAGACATTTCATTCGTCTATCAATGAGAATCCAGCACTGGAGGAGCAGCAAACAATGGCCTCGCTCAACCTTGACGCTAATCCTGACATGGACCCTAACCCTAAACTCTGATCCTGACCCTAAGCCCTGACCTAACCTTAGCCTAACCCGTACCCTAAACCTGTACCTTACCCTAACCCATGCTCTACCCGCATCCTACCTGTACCCCAATTCTCACCCATACCCTAACACCCACTCTAACACAGAACCCTAACACCCTGAGACCAAAACCATAAACCTTAACCAATAAGCAAAACCATAACCATAACCAAACCATAAAATATAGTCATTAACCATACCCATAAATACCTCATTAACCATAAAACTTAAACCATAACAGCAGCCATAAACCATACACAGCCCCAACCCTCACACCAGCCCCAGCCCTAATGCTAACCCTCCAAACCACTTCCACCAAGCCAAGTCTAATCAGATTATACAAATACATCTCGAAAAAGAAAACTGGGGAATACTCTGGTGGCCCAGTGGTTAGGACTCTGTGCTTTCACTGCCAAGGGCTCGGGTTCGATCCCTGACTGGGGAACTAAGATCCCACAAGCCATGGGACGTGGCCAAAATAAATAAATAATTAAAATGAAATAAAACCACTATTTTAAAAAAGATTTTAAAAATAAAGGACAAAAACAAGAAAACTACCCCAGTACAACTTATAAATAGGAACGTAAAAATCTATCACACAATAATAGCAACATGAAACCAACAGAACTTTAAATGGATAATGCCATAAGCAAGTATCTCTACACCAGAAATTTCAGGTTGCTCAACATATGAAAAGTAAGCAATGTATTCAACCACAATAATGGTGTGAAGTAAAAACACATAATCATATCAATTAATGCAAAACATCTACAATGAAAATCCAGTGTTATTTCATGAAAAACACTCAAGAAAGCAGGAATAAAAGGAAATTTGCTCAATATGGAAAAGAGTAGTACAAAAAGCCACAGCAAACATCATGCTCAACGTTAAAGACTGAAAGATTTACTCCTGAAATCAGGAACAGGGCCAGGAAGCTGGCCTTCATCACCGTTACTCAACAGTGTACTGGAAGTTCTACCCAGAATCTTGAGGAAAGAAAGAAAAGGCATCCATGGGTGAATGGAAAAATTAAAACCGTGTCTCTTCACAGAACATAGGTCCCATCATCTTATATATAAGACTACCTATAATCAGCAAAGAAATTATTTCAGCTAATCAACTCATTAATAAGCAAAGTTATAGAACAAAATATCAATTCATGAAAATCTATCTTATGTGCATACGCTGGCAAAAAATAATCTGAAAAAGAATTTATGAAAACAATTCCATTTTTAAGAATGTCAACATCAATATTTAGGAGTATATTTAATCAAGGTACGAGACTTGTTTTTATGTATGTAAAGTTGTATGTTTGAAATTACTGGAAAGTCAATTACTTTTCAAAACATCATGTATGTCAACAGCATGCCAGAAAAGCAGAGAAAACATCAAACTTCCGTATAGAAGCCAAGCCTTACCCAGATCCAGTTCACCCAAAGTCCACATGTCATTTAGAGGCACTGTGGGAAGGTTATATTAGGAGCCGCTGTCCTCCGTGTTGTGGACGACCTGGATATGGTAGAAACAGTGGGATTTTTGAATTCCAATTTTCCACTTCATTCCACAAAAAAACTATTAGAACTAATAAATCAATTCAGTAAAGTTGCAAAATCAATACACAGAGATCAGTTGCCTTTCTAAACACTAATAATGAACCATCAGAAAGAGAAACAAAGCAACCCTATTTACAACTGCATTCAAAAAGAACAAAATACCTGGGAATAAAGTCAACCAAGGAGGTGAAAGACCTGCACACTGAAAACTTGAAGACATTGATGAAGACATTGCAAAACACACCAATAAATGGAAAGATATCCTGTTCTCATGGAATGGAACAATTAATATTGTTAAAATATCCATGCTACCCAAAGCAGTGGACACAGTGAATGCAATCCCTCCCCAAATTCCATGGTATTTTCCCCCAAAATAGAGCAAATCCTCCTAATATCTGTGGGGAACCACAAAGGACCCCAAATAGCCAAAGAAACCCTGAAAAAAGAGAACGGGCTGGAGGCATCTCCCTCCCTGACGTCACGCTCTGCTGAGAAGCTACGGTCACCAAAACAGTGTGGAACTGGCTCAAAACGGGCACAGGGACCAGAGGAACAGGACAGAGAGACCAGAATTCAACCCACACGGACGGGGTCGGTGAATTTATGACACAGGGACCAAGGACACACCAAGGAGCACGACACGCCCCACGATAAATGGTGCTGGGAAAACTGGACGCCCCATAACTCACGCTGGCTACCCTGCACACAAACCTGACCAAACACCCAGCTTTCCACGCCAAGCCCTCCCTCGCTCACACGAAGACGGACCCCCTCAACGGTCAGTCGCCCACAGGAAGCTTCTCCCCACTTTTCCTCACCGTCTCTTCACCTTTTCCTCAGGCATCACCTGGGTCCTCAGGAAACCTAGTTCCCTAGTCAGCGTGGAGGCAGCCCCACTTTGTCCTGAAGCCGAAACCCCAGCGAGTCCTGAGGAGACGGAGACCGAGCTCCTCTCAGCAGAGACGCTGAGCCGGGCGTCCTACCCGAAGGCCCCCGCCCCCGCCCCCGCCCCCGCCCCCGCGCCTGAGGCGGCTCAACTCCTCTCAGCTGTCCTCACAATCGAGTTCGCAGGGAACGAGCATGCGCTGTGGGTCAGAGAGGCGAACTCGGCGCCACCCTGTGGTCAGTGCAGGAAGTGCAGGCCGCGCCTCCCTCACAGGTCACTGGAGGCAGCGTGCCCTACTGACAGGACTGCTGAATCCATTAAACTGGAAACTCAAACGAAAATGGAGTCTCTATCCCAAAAGTTTTCTAAAAGTAGTTAAGGAACAATTAATTGGAAACCATTTGGAATGAAGTGAATGTAGATGCAAACTTTACAACTTATACCAAATTCACTCAAAGTTATTCAGAGGCAAATTTTATTTTAGTTTATAATTTATGTTTGGCTGCATTGGGTCTTCGTTGCTGCATGTGGGCTTGCTCTAGTTGCGTCGAGCGGGGCTACTCTTCGTTGTGGTGCACGGGCTTCTCATTGCGGTGGCTTCTCTTGTGGGCGAGCACGGGCTCTAGGCGCGCAGGCTTCAGTAGTTGTGCCGCGCAGGCTTGGTTGCTCTGCGGCATGTGGGAGCTTCCCGGACCAGGGCTCGAGCCCGTGTCCCCTGCATTGGCAGGCGGACTCTTAACCACTGCGTCACCAGGGAAGTCCCCACAGACAAACTTTAAATACAAAACTATTCAAGGGGCTTCCCTGGTGGCGCAGTGGTTGAGAATCTGCCTGCCAACGCAGGGGACACGGGTTCGAGCCCTGGTCCGGGAAGCTCCCACATGCCGCGGAGCAACTAGCCCTGTGAGCCACAACTCCTGACCCTGCGCGTCTGGAGCCTGTGCTCCGCAACAAGGGAGGCCGCGATAGTGAGAGGCCCGCGCACCGCGATGAAGAGTGGCCCCCGCTTGCCACAACTAGAGAAAGCCTTCGCACAGAAACGAAGACCCAACACAGCCAAAAATAAATTAATTAATTCATCAATTAAAAAAGAAAGCTGTCTCTCAAATTTAACTTCCAGAATATATTCAGGAAAAACGCATACGCCCTTTTTGCCCAACCAAAGAAGCGGGCAATGCAAATCAACACTACAGAGAGGTATCACTTCGAATCAGAAAAAAGGACCATCCTCACAAAGGGTAAAAACCAGATATGCAGGACAAGGAGAGGAGAAAAGGGAGCCTTGTTACGCTGAAGGGGGGAATGTAAATTGCCAACGGCCACTCTGGAGAAGTGTGCTGTGTTTCCTGAAGCATCTAAAAAACAGAGCTACAAAGCATAGGGCGCTTCCACTCATGGGCCTATATGTTGGCAAAACCAAAAATCCACAGGATGCAGGCACCCCGTTTACTGCTGCTATGTTTACAACAGCCTCGACTTGGGTACAACTTCATAGTCCTTGGAAGGAAAAAACGGTGAAAGAAAATTTGGTACTTAAGCACAACGGAATATTACTCAGCCCTGAAATCAATGAAATGAGGCCAGTTGCAGCAACTCAGGGGGACTTATGTAAGGTCATTGAGAGTGAAATAAGTTAGACAGCAAGAGAAACTTATCATGAGATATCACTTATAAAGGGAATCTAAAAATCGCCAACCATGAACTGAATTACAAACAGAACACCATCACACATTTACAAAACACACTTACGGCTGCTTAAGGGGAAAAGTGTGGTGCGGTGATGCATAAACCAGGAGGTTGAAATTGGCACAGATACCGTTCCATACGCCAATAATGTAATCGCCAAGACATACTCATGGTTCAAGGAACTGGACTCAGCACACTCTATTCACAGAAAAAACATATATCTGACTACTAGAAACTAGAAAAGAACTTATTGATGTCTCTCTGTAAGTGACTCAGGTGGATGTACAGCACCAAGAAACACAACATTGCAAATCAGCTACACCCCGTTGTAAAAATTAATTATAAAAAAAGAAAGTCAGTGAGAGAGAGAGGGATTCTCACAAAATTCAATCAGGGGCTGTGATGCAACTGGACTGACCACATCTACACTCACAGCTCAATGGGACGTAAGGCTGGACACCCTAACCCTAAACCCTAGCCCGAACCCTAACCCAACCCTAACCCTACCTTAACCGTAACCCTAACCCAACACTAACCCTAACCCTAAACCTAAACCCTAACCCTAACCCAACCCTACGCCTAACCCTAACCCCTAGCCCTAGCCCTAGCCCTAACCCTGACCCTAACCCCTAACCCTTAACCCCTAACCCCTAACCCTACCCAAGTTCACAAGTAAACTTCTCGCCCACCTGGAGAGAGTGATTTCATTTGAAAGAGTAAAGACACAATCAGCTCAGTAATTGGCCACGGGGGCTGCAGGGGCCAAGGCTAACCCGAGCTGGAGGAACGTGGGTGCCTGCCTGGATGCTCAGAGGCCAAGGGCTGTCCTGAGACCTGCTTGGACACCCGTGCAGATGGAACAAAGGATCCGTCCAGTCCCAGGAGGGCCCCACCAGCCCTCACGAACGCAACACCAGACTTCCCTGGTGGCGCAGTGGTTAAGAATCCACCTGCCAATGCAGGGGACACGGGTTTGAGCCCTGGTCCGGGAAGATCCCACATGCTGTGGAGCAACTAAGCCCGTGCACCACAACTACTGAGCCTGCGCTCTAGAACCCGCGAGCCCCGACTGCTGAAGCCCACGCGCTTAGAGCCTGTGCTCTGCAACAAGAGAAGCCACCGCAATGAGAAGCCCCCACTCGCCGCAACTAGAGAAAGCCTCCGGGCAGCAGTGCAGACCCAACACAGCCCAAAATTAATTAATGAATGAATTAATTAAGGAAAAAAAAAAAAAGGCAGCACCTGGGGGCTGGCAGACTGAGGCACCAAGTCTTCCATCACGTCTACTTAGTATCCTGCATGTCAGGGCCATGCTGGACCTGGGGCTGCCCAGACAGAGTGGGGCCTGCATCACCCTTCCCAGGAGGGAGGGTGGAGGGAAACCCTGCATGACCTCTGAGGCCCTAAGAACCCTTGACTAAGGCTGAGCTCAATTTGAAACAGTGGGTGACCAGAGCAGACATTTCATTCGTCTATCAATGAGAATCCAGCACTGGAGGAGCAGCAAACAATGGCCTCGCTCAACCTTGACGCTAATCCTGACATGGACCCTAACCCTAAACTCTGATCCTGACCCTAAGCCCTGACCTAACCTTAGCCTAACCCGTACCCTAAACCTGTACCTTACCCTAACCCATGCTCTACCCGCATCCTACCTGTACCCCAATTCTCACCCATACCCTAACACCCACTCTAACACAGAACCCTAACACCCTGAGACCAAAACCATAAACCTTAACCAATAAGCAAAACCATAACCATAACCAAACCATAAAATATAGTCATTAACCATACCCATAAATACCTCATTAACCATAAAACTTAAACCATAACAGCAGCCATAAACCATACACAGCCCCAACCCTCACACCAGCCCCAGCCCTAATGCTAACCCTCCAAACCACTTCCACCAAGCCAAGTCTAATCAGATTATACAAATACATCTCGAAAAAGAAAACTGGGGAATACTCTGGTGGCCCAGTGGTTAGGACTCTGTGCTTTCACTGCCAAGGGCTCGGGTTCGATCCCTGACTGGGGAACTAAGATCCCACAAGCCATGGGACGTGGCCAAAATAAATAAATAATTAAAATGAAATAAAACCACTATTTTAAAAAAGATTTTAAAAATAAAGGACAAAAACAAGAAAACTACCCCAGTACAACTTATAAATAGGAACGTAAAAATCTATCACACAATAATAGCAACATGAAACCAACAGAACTTTAAATGGATAATGCCATAAGCAAGTATCTCTACACCAGAAATTTCAGGTTGCTCAACATATGAAAAGTAAGCAATGTATTCAACCACAATAATGGTGTGAAGTAAAAACACATAATCATATCAATTAATGCAAAACATCTACAATGAAAATCCAGTGTTATTTCATGAAAAACACTCAAGAAAGCAGGAATAAAAGGAAATTTGCTCAATATGGAAAAGAGTAGTACAAAAAGCCACAGCAAACATCATGCTCAACGTTAAAGACTGAAAGATTTACTCCTGAAATCAGGAACAGGGCCAGGAAGCTGGCCTTCATCACCGTTACTCAACAGTGTACTGGAAGTTCTACCCAGAATCTTGAGGAAAGAAAGAAAAGGCATCCATGGGTGAATGGAAAAATTAAAACCGTGTCTCTTCACAGAACATAGGTCCCATCATCTTATATATAAGACTACCTATAATCAGCAAAGAAATTATTTGAGCTAATCAACTCATTAATAAGCAAAGTTATAGAACAAAATATCAATTCATGAAAATCTATCTTATGTGCATACGCTGGCAAAAAATAATCTGAAAAAGAATTTATGAAAACAATTCCATTTTTAAGAATGTCAACATCAATATTTAGGAGTATATTTAATCAAGGTACGAGACTTGTTTTTATGTATGTAAAGTTGTATGTTTGAAATTACTGGAAAGTCAATTACTTTTCAAAACATCATGTATGTCAACAGCATGCCAGAAAAGCAGAGAAAACATCAAACTTCCGTATAGAAGCCAAGCCTTACCCAGATCCAGTTCACCCAAAGTCCACATGTCATTTAGAGGCACTGTGGGAAGGTTATATTAGGAGCCGCTGTCCTCCGTGTTGTGGACGACCTGGATATGGTAGAAACAGTGGGATTTTTGAATTCCAATTTTCCACTTCATTCCACAAAAAAACTATTAGAACTAATAAATCAATTCAGTAAAGTTGCAAAATCAATACACAGAGATCAGTTGCCTTTCTAAACACTAATAATGAACCATCAGAAAGAGAAACAAAGCAACCCTATTTACAACTGCATTCAAAAAGAACAAAATACCTGGGAATAAAGTCAACCAAGGAGGTGAAAGACCTGCACACTGAAAACTTGAAGACATTGATGAAGACATTGCAAAACACACCAATAAATGGAAAGATATCCTGTTCTCATGGAATGGAACAATTAATATTGTTAAAATATCCATGCTACCCAAAGCAGTGGACACAGTGAATGCAATCCCTCCCCAAATTCCATGGTATTTTCCCCCAAAATAGAGCAAATCCTCCTAATATCTGTGGGGAACCACAAAGGACCCCAAATAGCCAAAGAAACCCTGAAAAAAGAGAACGGGCTGGAGGCATCTCCCTCCCTGACGTCACGCTCTGCTGAGAAGCTACGGTCACCAAAACAGTGTGGAACTGGCTCAAAACGGGCACAGGGACCAGAGGAACAGGACAGAGAGACCAGAATTCAACCCACACGGACGGGGTCGGTGAATTTATGACACAGGGACCAAGGACACACCAAGGAGCGCGACACGCCCCACGATAAATGGTGCTGGGAAAACTGGACGCCCCGTAACTCACGCTGGCTACCCTGCACACAAACCTGACCAAACACCCAGCTTTCCACGCCAAGCCCTCCCTCGCTCACACGAAGGCGGACCCCCTCAACGGTCAGTCGCCCACAGGAAGCTTCTCCCCACTTTTCCTCACCGTCTCTTCACCTTTTCCTCAGGCATCACCTGGGTCCTCAGGAAACCTAGTTCCCTAGTCAGCGTGGAGGCAGCCCCACTTTGTCCTGAAGCCGAAACCCCAGCGAGTCCTGAGGAGACGGAGACCGAGCTCCTCTCAGCAGAGACGCTGAGCCGGGCGTCCTACCCGAAGGCCCCCGCCCCCGCCCCCGCCCCCGCCCCCGCGCCTGAGGCGGCTCAACTCCTCTCAGCTGTCCTCACAATCGAGTTCGCAGGGAACGAGCATGCGCTGTGGGTCAGAGAGGCGAACTCGGTGCCACCCTGTGGTCAGTGCAGGAAGTGCAGGCCGCGCCTCCCTCACAGGTCACTGGAGGCAGCGTGCCCTACTGACAGGACTGCTGAATCCATTAAACTGGAAACTCAAACGAAAATGGAGTCTCTATCCCAAAAGTTTTCTAAAAGTAGTTAAGGAACAATTAATTGGAAACCATTTGGAATGAAGTGAATGTAGATGCAAACTTTACAACTTATACCAAATTCACTCAAAGTTATTCAGAGGCAAATTTTATTTTAGTTTATAATTTATGTTTGGCTGCATTGGGTCTTCGTTGCTGCATGTGGGCTTGCTCTAGTTGCGTCGAGCGGGGCTACTCTTCATTGTGGTGCACGGGCTTCTCATTGCGGTGGCTTCTCTTGTGGGCGAGCACGGGCTCTAGGCGCGCAGGCTTCAGTAGTTGTGCCGCGCAGGCTTGGTTGCTCTGCGGCATGTGGGAGCTTCCCGGACCAGGGCTCGAGCCCGTGTCCCCTGCATTGGCAGGCGGACTCTTAACCACTGCGTCACCAGGGAAGTCCCCACAGACAAACTTTAAATACAAAACTATTCAAGGGGCTTCCCTGGTGGCGCAGTGGTTGAGAATCTGCCTGCCAACGCAGGGGACACGGGTTCGAGCCCTGGTCCGGGAAGCTCCCACATGCCGCGGAGCAACTAGCCCCGTGAGCCACAACTCCTGACCCTGCGCGTCTGGAGCCTGTGCTCCGCAACAAGGGAGGCCGCGATAGTGAGAGGCCCGCGCACTGCGATGAAGAGTGGCCCCCGCTTGCCACAACTAGAGAAAGCCTTCGCACAGAAACGAAGACCCAACACAGCCAAAAATAAATTAATTAATTCATCAATTAAAAAAGAAAGCTGTCTCTCAAATTTAACTTCCAGAATATATTCAGGAAAAACGCATACGCCCTTTTTGCCCAACCAAAGAAGCGGGCAATGCAAATCAACACTACAGAGAGGTATCACTTCGAATCAGAAAAAGGACCATCCTCACAAAGGGTAAAAACCAGATATGCAGGACAAGGAGAGGAGAAAAGGGAGCCTTGTTACGCTGAAGGGGGGAATGTAAATTGCCAACGGCCACTCTGGAGAAGTGTGCTGTGTTTCCTGAAGCATCTAAAAAACAGAGCTACAAAGCATAGGGCGCTTCCACTCATGGGCCTATATGTTGGCAAAACCAAAAATCCACAGGATGCAGGCACCCCGTTTACTGCTGCTATGTTTACAACAGCCTCGACTTGGGTACAACTTCATAGTCCTTGGAAGGAAAAAACGGTGAAAGAAAATTTGGTACTTAAGCACAACGGAATATTACTCAGCCCTGAAATCAATGAAATGAGGCCAGTTGCAGCAACTCAGGGGGACTTATGTAAGGTCATTGAGAGTGAAATAAGTTAGACAGCAAGAGAAACTTATCATGAGATATCACTTATAAAGGGAATCTAAAAATCGCCAACCATGAACTGAATTACAAACAGAACACCATCACACATTTACAAAACACACTTACGGCTGCTTAAGGGGAAAAGTGTGGTGCGGTGATGCATAAACCAGGAGGTTGAAATTGGCACAGATACCGTTCCATACGCCAATAATGTAATCGCCAAGACATACTCATGGTTCAAGGAACTGGACTCAGCACACTCTATTCACAGAAAAAACATATATCTGACTACTAGAAACTAGAAAAGAACTTATTGATGTCTCTCTGTAAGTGACTCAGGTGGATGTACAGCACCAAGAAACACAACATTGCAAATCAGCTACACCCCGTTGTAAAAATTAATTATAAAAAAAGAAAGACAGTGAGAGAGAGAGGAATTCTCACAAAATTCAATCAGGGGCTGTGATGCAACTGGACTGACCACATCTACACTCACAGCTCAATGGGACGTAAGGCTGGACACCCTAACCCTAAACCCTAGCCCGAACCCTAACCCAACCCTAACCCTACCTTAACCGTAACCCTAACCCAACACTAACCCTAACCCTAAACCTAAACCCTAACCCTAACCCAACCCTACGCCTAACCCTAACCCCTAGCCCTAGCCCTAGCCCTAGCCCTAACCCTGACCCTAACCCCTAACCCTTAACCCCTAACCCCTAACCCTACCCAAGTTCACAAGTAAACTTCTCGCCCACCTGGAGAGAGTGATTTCATTTGAAAGAGTAAAGACACAATCAGCTCAGTAATTGGCCACGGGGGCTGCAGGGGCCAAGGCTAACCCGAGCTGGAGGAACGTGGGTGCCTGCCTGGATGCTCAGAGGCCAAGGGCTGTCCTGAGACCTGCTTGGACACCCGTGCAGATGGAACAAAGGATCCGTCCAGTCCCAGGAGGGCCCCACCAGCCCTCACGAACGCAACACCAGACTTCCCTGGTGGCGCAGTGGTTAAGAATCCACCTGCCAATGCAGGGGACACGGGTTTGAGCCCTGGTCCGGGAAGATCCCACATGCTGTGGAGCAACTAAGCCCGTGCACCACAACTACTGAGCCTGCGCTCTAGAACCCGCGAGCCCCGACTGCTGAAGCCCACGCGCTTAGAGCCTGTGCTCTGCAACAAGAGAAGCCACCGCAATGAGAAGCCCCCACTCGCCGCAACTAGAGAAAGCCTCCGGGCAGCAGTGCAGACCCAACACAGCCCAAAATTAATTAATGAATTAATTAATTAAGGAAAAAAAAAAAAAGGCAGCACCTGGGGGCTGGCAGACTGAGGCACCAAGTCTTCCATCACGTCTACTTAGTATCCTGCATGTCAGGGCCATGCTGGACCTGGGGCTGCCCAGACAGAGTGGGGCCTGCATCACCCTTCCCAGGAGGGAGGGTGGAGGGAAACCCTGCATGACCTCTGAGGCCCTAAGAACCCTTGACTAAGGCTGAGCTCAATTTGAAACAGTGGGTGACCAGAGCAGACATTTCATTCGTCTATCAATGAGAATCCAGCACTGGAGGAGCAGCAAACAATGGCCTCGCTCAACCTTGACGCTAATCCTGACATGGACCCTAACCCTAAACTCTGATCCTGACCCTAAGCCCTGACCTAACCTTAGCCTAACCCGTACCCTAAACCTGTACCTTACCCTAACCCATGCTCTACCCGCATCCTACCTGTACCCCAATTCTCACCCATACCCTAACACCCACTCTAACACAGAACCCTAACACCCTGAGACCAAAACCATAAACCTTAACCAATAAGCAAAACCATAACCATAACCAAACCATAAAATATAGTCATTAACCATACCCATAAATACCTCATTAACCATAAAACTTAAACCATAACAGCAGCCATAAACCATACACAGCCCCAACCCTCACACCAGCCCCAGCCCTAATGCTAACCCTCCAAACCACTTCCACCAAGCCAAGTCTAATCAGATTATACAAATACATCTCGAAAAAGAAAACTGGGGAATACTCTGGTGGCCCAGTGGTTAGGACTCTGTGCTTTCACTGCCAAGGGCTCGGGTTCGATCCCTGACTGGGGAACTAAGATCCCACAAGCCATGGGACGTGGCCAAAATAAATAAATAATTAAAATGAAATAAAACCACTATTTTAAAAAAGATTTTAAAAATAAAGGACAAAAACAAGAAAACTACCCCAGTACAACTTATAAATAGGAACGTAAAAATCTATCACACAATAATAGCAACATGAAACCAACAGAACTTTAAATGGATAATGCCATAAGCAAGTATCTCTACACCAGAAATTTCAGGTTGCTCAACATATGAAAAGTAAGCAATGTATTCAACCACAATAATGGTGTGAAGTAAAAACACATAATCATATCAATTAATGCAAAACATCTACAATGAAAATCCAGTGTTATTTCATGAAAAACACTCAAGAAAGCAGGAATAAAAGGAAATTTGCTCAATATGGAAAAGAGTAGTACAAAAAGCCACAGCAAACATCATGCTCAACGTTAAAGACTGAAAGATTTACTCCTGAAATCAGGAACAGGGCCAGGAAGCTGGCCTTCATCACCGTTACTCAACAGTGTACTGGAAGTTCTACCCAGAATCTTGAGGAAAGAAAGAAAAGGCATCCATGGGTGAATGGAAAAATTAAAACCGTGTCTCTTCACAGAACATAGGTCCCATCATCTTATATATAAGACTACCTATAATCAGCAAAGAAATTATTTCAGCTAATCAACTCATTAATAAGCAAAGTTATAGAACAAAATATCAATTCATGAAAATCTATCTTATGTGCATACGCTGGCAAAAAATAATCTGAAAAAGAATTTATGAAAACAATTCCATTTTTAAGAATGTCAACATCAATATTTAGGAGTATATTTAATCAAGGTACGAGACTTGTTTTTATGTATGTAAAGTTGTATGTTTGAAATTACTGGAAAGTCAATTACTTTTCAAAACATCATGTATGTCAACAGCATGCCAGAAAAGCAGAGAAAACATCAAACTTCCGTATAGAAGCCAAGCCTTACCCAGATCCAGTTCACCCAAAGTCCACATGTCATTTAGAGGCACTGTGGGAAGGTTATATTAGGAGCCGCTGTCCTCCGTGTTGTGGACGACCTGGATATGGTAGAAACAGTGGGATTTTTGAATTCCAATTTTCCACTTCATTCCACAAAAAAACTATTAGAACTAATAAATCAATTCAGTAAAGTTGCAAAATCAATACACAGAGATCAGTTGCCTTTCTAAACACTAATAATGAACCATCAGAAAGAGAAACAAAGCAACCCTATTTACAACTGCATTCAAAAAGAACAAAATACCTGGGAATAAAGTCAACCAAGGAGGTGAAAGACCTGCACACTGAAAACTTGAAGACATTGATGAAGACATTGCAAAACACACCAATAAATGGAAAGATATCCTGTTCTCATGGAATGGAACAATTAATATTGTTAAAATATCCATGCTACCCAAAGCAGTGGACACAGTGAATGCAATCCCTCCCCAAATTCCATGGTATTTTCCCCCAAAATAGAGCAAATCCTCCTAATATCTGTGGGGAACCACAAAGGACCCCAAATAGCCAAAGAAACCCTGAAAAAAGAGAACGGGCTGGAGGCATCTCCCTCCCTGACGTCACGCTCTGCTGAGAAGCTACGGTCACCAAAACAGTGTGGAACTGGCTCAAAACGGGCACAGGGACCAGAGGAACAGGACAGAGAGACCAGAATTCAACCCACACGGACGGGGTCGGTGAATTTATGACACAGGGACCAAGGACACACCAAGGAGCACGACACGCCCCACGATAAATGGTGCTGGGAAAACTGGACGCCCCATAACTCACGCTGGCTACCCTGCACACAAACCTGACCAAACACCCAGCTTTCCACGCCAAGCCCTCCCTCGCTCACACGAAGACGGACCCCCTCAACGGTCAGTCGCCCACAGGAAGCTTCTCCCCACTTTTCCTCACCGTCTCTTCACCTTTTCCTCAGGCATCACCTGGGTCCTCAGGAAACCTAGTTCCCTAGTCAGCGTGGAGGCAGCCCCACTTTGTCCTGAAGCCGAAACCCCAGCGAGTCCTGAGGAGACGGAGACCGAGCTCCTCTCAGCAGAGACGCTGAGCCGGGCGTCCTACCCGAAGGCCCCCGCCCCCGCCCCCGCCCCCGCGCCTGAGGCGGCTCAACTCCTCTCAGCTGTCCTCACAATCGAGTTCGCAGGGAACGAGCATGCGCTGTGGGTCAGAGAGGCGAACTCGGTGCCACCCTGTGGTCAGTGCAGGAAGTGCAGGCCGCGCCTCCCTCACAGGTCACTGGAGGCAGCGTGCCCTACTGACAGGACTGCTGAATCCATTAAACTGGAAACTCAAACGAAAATGGAGTCTCTATCCCAAAAGTTTTCTAAAAGTAGTTAAGGAACAATTAATTGGAAACCATTTGGAATGAAGTGAATGTAGATGCAAACTTTACAACTTATACCAAATTCACTCAAAGTTATTCAGAGGCAAATTTTATTTTAGTTTATAATTTATGTTTGGCTGCATTGGGTCTTCGTTGCTGCATGTGGGCTTGCTCTAGTTGCGTCGAGCGGGGCTACTCTTCGTTGTGGTGCACGGGCTTCTCATTGCGGTGGCTTCTCTTGTGGGCGAGCACGGGCTCTAGGCGCGCAGGCTTCAGTAGTTGTGCCGCGCAGGCTTGGTTGCTCTGCGGCATGTGGGAGCTTCCCGGACCAGGGCTCGAGCCCGTGTCCCCTGCATTGGCAGGCGGACTCTTAACCACTGCGTCACCAGGGAAGTCCCCACAGACAAACTTTAAATACAAAACTATTCAAGGGGCTTCCCTGGTGGCGCAGTGGTTGAGAATCTGCCTGCCAACGCAGGGGACACGGGTTCGAGCCCTGGTCCGGGAAGCTCCCACATGCCGCGGAGCAACTAGCCCCGTGAGCCACAACTCCTGACCCTGCGCGTCTGGAGCCTGTGCTCCGCAACAAGGGAGGCCGCGATAGTGAGAGGCCCGCGCACCGCGATGAAGAGTGGCCCCCGCTTGCCACAACTAGAGAAAGCCTTCGCACAGAAACGAAGACCCAACACAGCCAAAAATAAATTAATTAATTCATCAATTAAAAAAGAAAGCTGTCTCTCAAATTTAACTTCCAGAATATATTCAGGAAAAACGCATACGCCCTTTTTGCCCAACCAAAGAAGCGGGCAATGCAAATCAACACTACAGAGAGGTATCACTTCGAATCAGAAAAAAGGACCATCCTCACAAAGGGTAAAAACCAGATATGCAGGACAAGGAGAGGAGAAAAGGGAGCCTTGTTACGCTGAAGGGGGGAATGTAAATTGCCAACGGCCACTCTGGAGAAGTGTGCTGTGTTTCCTGAAGCATCTAAAAAACAGAGCTACAAAGCATAGGGCGCTTCCACTCATGGGCCTATATGTTGGCAAAACCAAAAATCCACAGGATGCAGGCACCCCGTTTACTGCTGCTATGTTTACAACAGCCTCGACTTGGGTACAACTTCATAGTCCTTGGAAGGAAAAAACGGTGAAAGAAAATTTGGTACTTAAGCACAACGGAATATTACTCAGCCCTGAAATCAATGAAATGAGGCCAGTTGCAGCAACTCAGGGGGACTTATGTAAGGTCATTGAGAGTGAAATAAGTTAGACAGCAAGAGAAACTTATCATGAGATATCACTTATAAAGGGAATCTAAAAATCGCCAACCATGAACTGAATTACAAACAGAACACCATCACACATTTACAAAACACACTTACGGCTGCTTAAGGGGAAAAGTGTGGTGCGGTGATGCATAAACCAGGAGGTTGAAATTGGCACAGATACCGTTCCATACGCCAATAATGTAATCGCCAAGACATACTCATGGTTCAAGGAACTGGACTCAGCACACTCTATTCACAGAAAAAACATATATCTGACTACTAGAAACTAGAAAAGAACTTATTGATGTCTCTCTGTAAGTGACTCAGGTGGATGTACAGCACCAAGAAACACAACATTGCAAATCAGCTACACCCCGTTGTAAAAATTAATTATAAAAAAAGAAAGTCAGTGAGAGAGAGAGGGATTCTCACAAAATTCAATCAGGGGCTGTGATGCAACTGGACTGACCACATCTACACTCACAGCTCAATGGGACGTAAGGCTGGACACCCTAACCCTAAACCCTAGCCCGAACCCTAACCCAACCCTAACCCTACCTTAACCGTAACCCTAACCCAACACTAACCCTAACCCTAAACCTAAACCCTAACCCTAACCCAACCCTACGCCTAACCCTAACCCCTAGCCCTAGCCCTAGCCCTAACCCTGACCCTAACCCCTAACCCTTAACCCCTAACCCCTAACCCTACCCAAGTTCACAAGTAAACTTCTCGCCCACCTGGAGAGAGTGATTTCATTTGAAAGAGTAAAGACACAATCAGCTCAGTAATTGGCCACGGGGGCTGCAGGGGCCAAGGCTAACCCGAGCTGGAGGAACGTGGGTGCCTGCCTGGATGCTCAGAGGCCAAGGGCTGTCCTGAGACCTGCTTGGACACCCGTGCAGATGGAACAAAGGATCCGTCCAGTCCCAGGAGGGCCCCACCAGCCCTCACGAACGCAACACCAGACTTCCCTGGTGGCGCAGTGGTTAAGAATCCACCTGCCAATGCAGGGGACACGGGTTTGAGCCCTGGTCCGGGAAGATCCCACATGCTGTGGAGCAACTAAGCCCGTGCACCACAACTACTGAGCCTGCGCTCTAGAACCCGCGAGCCCCGACTGCTGAAGCCCACGCGCTTAGAGCCTGTGCTCTGCAACAAGAGAAGCCACCGCAATGAGAAGCCCCCACTCGCCGCAACTAGAGAAAGCCTCCGGGCAGCAGTGCAGACCCAACACAGCCCAAAATTAATTAATGAATGAATTAATTAAGGAAAAAAAAAAAAGGCAGCACCTGGGGGCTGGCAGACTGAGGCACCAAGTCTTCCATCACGTCTACTTAGTATCCTGCATGTCAGGGCCATGCTGGACCTGGGGCTGCCCAGACAGAGTGGGGCCTGCATCACCCTTCCCAGGAGGGAGGGTGGAGGGAAACCCTGCATGACCTCTGAGGCCCTAAGAACCCTTGACTAAGGCTGAGCTCAATTTGAAACAGTGGGTGACCAGAGCAGACATTTCATTCGTCTATCAATGAGAATCCAGCACTGGAGGAGCAGCAAACAATGGCCTCGCTCAACCTTGACGCTAATCCTGACATGGACCCTAACCCTAAACTCTGATCCTGACCCTAAGCCCTGACCTAACCTTAGCCTAACCCGTACCCTAAACCTGTACCTTACCCTAACCCATGCTCTACCCGCATCCTACCTGTACCCCAATTCTCACCCATACCCTAACACCCACTCTAACACAGAACCCTAACACCCTGAGACCAAAACCATAAACCTTAACCAATAAGCAAAACCATAACCATAACCAAACCATAAAATATAGTCATTAACCATACCCATAAATACCTCATTAACCATAAAACTTAAACCATAACAGCAGCCATAAACCATACACAGCCCCAACCCTCACACCAGCCCCAGCCCTAATGCTAACCCTCCAAACCACTTCCACCAAGCCAAGTCTAATCAGATTATACAAATACATCTCGAAAAAGAAAACTGGGGAATACTCTGGTGGCCCAGTGGTTAGGACTCTGTGCTTTCACTGCCAAGGGCTCGGGTTCGATCCCTGACTGGGGAACTAAGATCCCACAAGCCATGGGACGTGGCCAAAATAAATAAATAATTAAAATGAAATAAAACCACTATTTTAAAAAAGATTTTAAAAATAAAGGACAAAAACAAGAAAACTACCCCAGTACAACTTATAAATAGGAACGTAAAAATCTATCACACAATAATAGCAACATGAAACCAACAGAACTTTAAATGGATAATGCCATAAGCAAGTATCTCTACACCAGAAATTTCAGGTTGCTCAACATATGAAAAGTAAGCAATGTATTCAACCACAATAATGGTGTGAAGTAAAAACACATAATCATATCAATTAATGCAAAACATCTACAATGAAAATCCAGTGTTATTTCATGAAAAACACTCAAGAAAGCAGGAATAAAAGGAAATTTGCTCAATATGGAAAAGAGTAGTACAAAAAGCCACAGCAAACATCATGCTCAACGTTAAAGACTGAAAGATTTACTCCTGAAATCAGGAACAGGGCCAGGAAGCTGGCCTTCATCACCGTTACTCAACAGTGTACTGGAAGTTCTACCCAGAATCTTGAGGAAAGAAAGAAAAGGCATCCATGGGTGAATGGAAAAATTAAAACCGTGTCTCTTCACAGAACATAGGTCCCATCATCTTATATATAAGACTACCTATAATCAGCAAAGAAATTATTTCAGCTAATCAACTCATTAATAAGCAAAGTTATAGAACAAAATATCAATTCATGAAAATCTATCTTATGTGCATACGCTGGCAAAAAATAATCTGAAAAAGAATTTATGAAAACAATTCCATTTTTAAGAATGTCAACATCAATATTTAGGAGTATATTTAATCAAGGTACGAGACTTGTTTTTATGTATGTAAAGTTGTATGTTTGAAATTACTGGAAAGTCAATTACTTTTCAAAACATCATGTATGTCAACAGCATGCCAGAAAAGCAGAGAAAACATCAAACTTCCGTATAGAAGCCAAGCCTTACCCAGATCCAGTTCACCCAAAGTCCACATGTCATTTAGAGGCACTGTGGGAAGGTTATATTAGGAGCCGCTGTCCTCCGTGTTGTGGACGACCTGGATATGGTAGAAACAGTGGGATTTTTGAATTCCAATTTTCCACTTCATTCCACAAAAAAACTATTAGAACTAATAAATCAATTCAGTAAAGTTGCAAAATCAATACACAGAGATCAGTTGCCTTTCTAAACACTAATAATGAACCATCAGAAAGAGAAACAAAGCAACCCTATTTACAACTGCATTCAAAAAGAACAAAATACCTGGGAATAAAGTCAACCAAGGAGGTGAAAGACCTGCACACTGAAAACTTGAAGACATTGATGAAGACATTGCAAAACACACCAATAAATGGAAAGATATCCTGTTCTCATGGAATGGAACAATTAATATTGTTAAAATATCCATGCTACCCAAAGCAGTGGACACAGTGAATGCAATCCCTCCCCAAATTCCATGGTATTTTCCCCCAAAATAGAGCAAATCCTCCTAATATCTGTGGGGAACCACAAAGGACCCCAAATAGCCAAAGAAACCCTGAAAAAAGAGAACGGGCTGGAGGCATCTCCCTCCCTGACGTCACGCTCTGCTGAGAAGCTACGGTCACCAAAACAGTGTGGAACTGGCTCAAAACGGGCACAGGGACCAGAGGAACAGGACAGAGAGACCAGAATTCAACCCACACGGACGGGGTCGGTGAATTTATGACACAGGGACCAAGGACACACCAAGGAGCGCGACACGCCCCACGATAAATGGTGCTGGGAAAACTGGACGCCCCGTAACTCACGCTGGCTACCCTGCACACAAACCTGACCAAACACCCAGCTTTCCACGCCAAGCCCTCCCTCGCTCACACGAAGACGGACCCCCTCAACGGTCAGTCGCCCACAGGAAGCTTCTCCCCACTTTTCCTCACCGTCTCTTCACCTTTTCCTCAGGCATCACCTCGGTCCTCAGGAAACCTAGTTCCCTAGTCAGCGTGGAGGCAGCCCCACTTTGTCCTGAAGCCGAAACCCCAGCGAGTCCTGAGGAGACGGAGACCGAGCTCCTCTCAGCGGAGACGCTGAGCCGGGCGTCCTACCCGAAGGCCCCCGCCCCCGCCCCCGCCCCCGCCCCCGCGCCTGAGGCGGCTCAACTCCTCTCAGCTGTCCTCACAATCGAGTTCGCAGGGAACTGAGCATGCGCTGTGGGTCAGAGAGGCGAACTCGGCGCCACCCTGTGGTCAGTGCAGGAAGTGCAGGCCGCGCCTCCCTCACAGGTCACTGGAGGCAGCGTGCCCTACTGACAGGACTGCTGAATCCATTAAACTGGAAACTCAAACGAAAATGGAGTCTCTATCCCAAAAGTTTTCTAAAAGTAGTTAAGGAACAATTAATTGGAAACCATTTGGAATGAAGTGAATGTAGATGCAAACTTTACAACTTATACCAAATTCACTCAAAGTTATTCAGAGGCAAATTTTATTTTAGTTTATAATTTATGTTTGGCTGCATTGGGTCTTCGTTGCTGCATGTGGGCTTGCTCTAGTTGCGTCGAGCGGGGCTACTCTTCGTTGTGGTGCACGGGCTTCTCATTGCGGTGGCTTCTCTTGTGGGCGAGCACGGGCTCTAGGCGCGCAGGCTTCAGTAGTTGTGCCGCGCAGGCTTGGTTGCTCTGCGGCATGTGGGAGCTTCCCGGACCAGGGCTCGAGCCCGTGTCCCCTGCATTGGCAGGCGGACTCTTAACCACTGCGTCACCAGGGAAGTCCCCACAGACAAACTTTAAATACAAAACTATTCAAGGGGCTTCCCTGGTGGCGCAGTGGTTGAGAATCTGCCTGCCAACGCAGGGGACACGGGTTCGAGCCCTGGTCCGGGAAGCTCCCACATGCCGCGGAGCAACTAGCCCCGTGAGCCACAACTCCTGACCCTGCGCGTCTGGAGCCTGTGCTCCGCAACAAGGGAGGCCGCGATAGTGAGAGGCCCGCGCACCGCGATGAAGAGTGGCCCCCGCTTGCCACAACTAGAGAAAGCCTTCGCACAGAAACGAAGACCCAACACAGCCAAAAATAAATTAATTAATTCATCAATTAAAAAAGAAAGCTGTCTCTCAAATTTAACTTCCAGAATATATTCAGGAAAAACGCATACGCCCTTTTTGCCCAACCAAAGAAGCGGGCAATGCAAATCAACACTACAGAGAGGTATCACTTCGAATCAGAAAAAAGGACCATCCTCACAAAGGGTAAAAACCAGATATGCAGGACAAGGAGAGGAGAAAAGGGAGCCTTGTTACGCTGAAGGGGGGAATGTAAATTGCCAACGGCCACTCTGGAGAAGTGTGCTGTGTTTCCTGAAGCATCTAAAAAACAGAGCTACAAAGCATAGGGCGCTTCCACTCATGGGCCTATATGTTGGCAAAACCAAAAATCCACAGGATGCAGGCACCCCGTTTACTGCTGCTATGTTTACAACAGCCTCGACTTGGGTACAACTTCATAGTCCTTGGAAGGAAAAAACGGTGAAAGAAAATTTGGTACTTAAGCACAACGGAATATTACTCAGCCCTGAAATCAATGAAATGAGGCCAGTTGCAGCAACTCAGGGGGACTTATGTAAGGTCATTGAGAGTGAAATAAGTTAGACAGCAAGAGAAACTTATCATGAGATATCACTTATAAAGGGAATCTAAAAATCGCCAACCATGAACTGAATTACAAACAGAACACCATCACACATTTACAAAACACACTTACGGCTGCTTAAGGGGAAAAGTGTGGTGCGGTGATGCATAAACCAGGAGGTTGAAATTGGCACAGATACCGTTCCATACGCCAATAATGTAATCGCCAAGACATACTCATGGTTCAAGGAACTGGACTCAGCACACTCTATTCACAGAAAAAACATATATCTGACTACTAGAAACTAGAAAAGAACTTATTGATGTCTCTCTGTAAGTGACTCAGGTGGATGTACAGCACCAAGAAACACAACATTGCAAATCAGCTACACCCCGTTGTAAAAATTAATTATAAAAAAAGAAAGTCAGTGAGAGAGAGAGGGATTCTCACAAAATTCAATCAGGGGCTGTGATGCAACTGGACTGACCACATCTACACTCACAGCTCAATGGGACGTAAGGCTGGACACCCTAACCCTAAACCCTAGCCCGAACCCTAACCCAACCCTAACCCTACCTTAACCGTAACCCTAACCCAACACTAACCCTAACCCTAAACCTAAACCCTAACCCTAACCCAACCCTACGCCTAACCCTAACCCCTAGCCCTAGCCCTAGCCCTAACCCTGACCCTAACCCCTAACCCTTAACCCCTAACCCCTAACCCTACCCAAGTTCACAAGTAAACTTCTCGCCCACCTGGAGAGAGTGATTTCATTTGAAAGAGTAAAGACACAATCAGCTCAGTAATTGGCCACGGGGGCTGCAGGGGCCAAGGCTAACCCGAGCTGGAGGAACGTGGGTGCCTGCCTGGATGCTCAGAGGCCAAGGGCTGTCCTGAGACCTGCTTGGACACCCGTGCAGATGGAACAAAGGATCCGTCCAGTCCCAGGAGGGCCCCACCAGCCCTCACGAACGCAACACCAGACTTCCCTGGTGGCGCAGTGGTTAAGAATCCACCTGCCAATGCAGGGGACACGGGTTTGAGCCCTGGTCCGGGAAGATCCCACATGCTGTGGAGCAACTAAGCCCGTGCACCACAACTACTGAGCCTGCGCTCTAGAACCCGCGAGCCCCGACTGCTGAAGCCCACGCGCTTAGAGCCTGTGCTCTGCAACAAGAGAAGCCACCGCAATGAGAAGCCCCCACTCGCCGCAACTAGAGAAAGCCTCCGGGCAGCAGTGCAGACCCAACACAGCCCAAAATTAATTAATGAATGAATTAATTAAGGAAAAAAAAAAAAAGGCAGCACCTGGGGGCTGGCAGACTGAGGCACCAAGTCTTCCATCACGTCTACTTAGTATCCTGCATGTCAGGGCCATGCTGGACCTGGGGCTGCCCAGACAGAGTGGGGCCTGCATCACCCTTCCCAGGAGGGAGGGTGGAGGGAAACCCTGCATGACCTCTGAGGCCCTAAGAACCCTTGACTAAGGCTGAGCTCAATTTGAAACAGTGGGTGACCAGAGCAGACATTTCATTCGTCTATCAATGAGAATCCAGCACTGGAGGAGCAGCAAACAATGGCCTCGCTCAACCTTGACGCTAATCCTGACATGGACCCTAACCCTAAACTCTGATCCTGACCCTAAGCCCTGACCTAACCTTAGCCTAACCCGTACCCTAAACCTGTACCTTACCCTAACCCATGCTCTACCCGCATCCTACCTGTACCCCAATTCTCACCCATACCCTAACACCCACTCTAACACAGAACCCTAACACCCTGAGACCAAAACCATAAACCTTAACCAATAAGCAAAACCATAACCATAACCAAACCATAAAATATAGTCATTAACCATACCCATAAATACCTCATTAACCATAAAACTTAAACCATAACAGCAGCCATAAACCATACACAGCCCCAACCCTCACACCAGCCCCAGCCCTAATGCTAACCCTCCAAACCACTTCCACCAAGCCAAGTCTAATCAGATTATACAAATACATCTCGAAAAAGAAAACTGGGGAATACTCTGGTGGCCCAGTGGTTAGGACTCTGTGCTTTCACTGCCAAGGGCTCGGGTTCGATCCCTGACTGGGGAACTAAGATCCCACAAGCCATGGGACGTGGCCAAAATAAATAAATAATTAAAATGAAATAAAACCACTATTTTAAAAAAGATTTTAAAAATAAAGGACAAAAACAAGAAAACTACCCCAGTACAACTTATAAATAGGAACGTAAAAATCTATCACACAATAATAGCAACATGAAACCAACAGAACTTTAAATGGATAATGCCATAAGCAAGTATCTCTACACCAGAAATTTCAGGTTGCTCAACATATGAAAAGTAAGCAATGTATTCAACCACAATAATGGTGTGAAGTAAAAACACATAATCATATCAATTAATGCAAAACATCTACAATGAAAATCCAGTGTTATTTCATGAAAAACACTCAAGAAAGCAGGAATAAAAGGAAATTTGCTCAATATGGAAAAGAGTAGTACAAAAAGCCACAGCAAACATCATGCTCAACATTAAAGACTGAAAGATTTACTCCTGAAATCAGGAACAGGGCCAGGAAGCTGGCCTTCATCACCGTTACTCAACAGTGTACTGGAAGTTCTACCCAGAATCTTGAGGAAAGAAAGAAAAGGCATCCATGGGTGAATGGAAAAATTAAAACCGTGTCTCTTCACAGAACATAGGTCCCATCATCTTATATATAAGACTACCTATAATCAGCAAAGAAATTATTTCAGCTAATCAACTCATTAATAAGCAAAGTTATAGAACAAAATATCAATTCATGAAAATCTATCTTATGTGCATACGCTGGCAAAAAATAATCTGAAAAAGAATTTATGAAAACAATTCCATTTTTAAGAATGTCAACATCAATATTTAGGAGTATATTTAATCAAGGTACGAGACTTGTTTTTATGTATGTAAAGTTGTATGTTTGAAATTACTGGAAAGTCAATTACTTTTCAAAACATCATGTATGTCAACAGCATGCCAGAAAAGCAGAGAAAACATCAAACTTCCATATAGAAGCCAAGCCTTACCCAGATCCAGTTCACCCAAAGTCCACATGTCATTTAGAGGCACTGTGGGAAGGTTATATTAGGAGCCGCTGTCCTCCGTGTTGTGGACGACCTGGATATGGTAGAAACAGTGGGATTTTTGAATTCCAATTTTCCACTTCATTCCACAAAAAAACTATTAGAACTAATAAATCAATTCAGTAAAGTTGCAAAATCAATACACAGAGATCAGTTGCCTTTCTAAACACTAATAATGAACCATCAGAAAGAGAAACAAAGCAACCCTATTTACAACTGCATTCAAAAAGAACAAAATACCTGGGAATAAAGTCAACCAAGGAGGTGAAAGACCTGCACACTGAAAACTTGAAGACATTGATGAAGACATTGCAAAACACACCAATAAATGGAAAGATATCCTGTTCTCATGGAATGGAACAATTAATATTGTTAAAATATCCATGCTACCCAAAGCAGTGGACACAGTGAATGCAATCCCTCCCCAAATTCCATGGTATTTTCCCCCAAAATAGAGCAAATCCTCCTAATATCTGTGGGGAACCACAAAGGACCCCAAATAGCCAAAGAAACCCTGAAAAAAGAGAACGGGCTGGAGGCATCTCCCTCCCTGACGTCACGCTCTGCTGAGAAGCTACGGTCACCAAAACAGTGTGGAACTGGCTCAAAACGGGCACAGGGACCAGAGGAACAGGACAGAGAGACCAGAATTCAACCCACACGGACGGGGTCGGTGAATTTATGACACAGGGACCAAGGACACACCAAGGAGCACGACACGCCCCACGATAAATGGTGCTGGGAAAACTGGACGCCCCATAACTCACGCTGGCTACCCTGCACACAAACCTGACCAAACACCCAGCTTTCCACGCCAAGCCCTCCCTCGCTCACACGAAGACGGACCCCCTCAACGGTCAGTCGCCCACAGGAAGCTTCTCCCCACTTTTCCTCACCGTCTCTTCACCTTTTCCTCAGGCATCACCTGGGTCCTCAGGAAACCTAGTTCCCTAGTCAGCGTGGAGGCAGCCCCACTTTGTCCTGAAGCCGAAACCCCAGCGAGTCCTGAGGAGACGGAGACCGAGCTCCTCTCAGCAGAGACGCTGAGCCGGGCGTCCTACCCGAAGGCCCCCGCCCCCGCCCCCGCCCCCGCCCCCGCCCCCGCGCCTGAGGCGGCTCAACTCCTCTCAGCTGTCCTCACAATCGAGTTCGCAGGGAACGAGCATGCGCTGTGGGTCAGAGAGGCGAACTCGGCGCCACCCTGTGGTCAGTGCAGGAAGTGCAGGCCGCGCCTCCCTCACAGGTCACTGGAGGCAGCGTGCCCTACTGACAGGACTGCTGAATCCATTAAACTGGAAACTCAAACGAAAATGGAGTCTCTATCCCAAAAGTTTTCTAAAAGTAGTTAAGGAACAATTAATTGGAAACCATTTGGAATGAAGTGAATGTAGATGCAAACTTTACAACTTATACCAAATTCACTCAAAGTTATTCAGAGGCAAATTTTATTTTAGTTTATAATTTATGTTTGGCTGCATTGGGTCTTCGTTGCTGCATGTGGGCTTGCTCTAGTTGCGTCGAGCGGGGCTACTCTTCGTTGTGGTGCACGGGCTTCTCATTGCGGTGGCTTCTCTTGTGGGCGAGCACGGGCTCTAGGCGCGCAGGCTTCAGTAGTTGTGCCGCGCAGGCTTGGTTGCTCTGCGGCATGTGGGAGCTTCCCGGACCAGGGCTCGAGCCCGTGTCCCCTGCATTGGCAGGCGGACTCTTAACCACTGCGTCACCAGGGAAGTCCCCACAGACAAACTTTAAATACAAAACTATTCAAGGGGCTTCCCTGGTGGCGCAGTGGTTGAGAATCTGCCTGCCAACGCAGGGGACACGGGTTCGAGCCCTGGTCCGGGAAGCTCCCACATGCCGCGGAGCAACTAGCCCCGTGAGCCACAACTCCTGACCCTGCGCGTCTGGAGCCTGTGCTCCGCAACAAGGGAGGCCGCGATAGTGAGAGGCCCGCGCACCGCGATGAAGAGTGGCCCCCGCTTGCCACAACTAGAGAAAGCCTTCGCACAGAAACGAAGACCCAACACAGCCAAAAATAAATTAATTAATTCATCAATTAAAAAAGAAAGCTGTCTCTCAAATTTAACTTCCAGAATATATTCAGGAAAAACGCATACGCCCTTTTTGCCCAACCAAAGAAGCGGGCAATGCAAATCAACACTACAGAGAGGTATCACTTCGAATCAGAAAAAAGGACCATCCTCACAAAGGGTAAAAACCAGATATGCAGGACAAGGAGAGGAGAAAAGGGAGCCTTGTTACGCTGAAGGGGGGAATGTAAATTGCCAACGGCCACTCTGGAGAAGTGTGCTGTGTTTCCTGAAGCATCTAAAAAACAGAGCTACAAAGCATAGGGCGCTTCCACTCATGGGCCTATATGTTGGCAAAACCAAAAATCCACAGGATGCAGGCACCCCGTTTACTGCTGCTATGTTTACAACAGCCTCGACTTGGGTACAACTTCATAGTCCTTGGAAGGAAAAAACGGTGAAAGAAAATTTGGTACTTAAGCACAACGGAATATTACTCAGCCCTGAAATCAATGAAATGAGGCCAGTTGCAGCAACTCAGGGGGACTTATGTAAGGTCATTGAGAGTGAAATAAGTTAGACAGCAAGAGAAACTTATCATGAGATATCACTTATAAAGGGAATCTAAAAATCGCCAACCATGAACTGAATTACAAACAGAACACCATCACACATTTACAAAACACACTTACGGCTGCTTAAGGGGAAAAGTGTGGTGCGGTGATGCATAAACCAGGAGGTTGAAATTGGCACAGATACCGTTCCATACGCCAATAATGTAATCGCCAAGACATACTCATGGTTCAAGGAACTGGACTCAGCACACTCTATTCACAGAAAAAACATATATCTGACTACTAGAAACTAGAAAAGAACTTATTGATGTCTCTCTGTAAGTGACTCAGGTGGATGTACAGCACCAAGAAACACAACATTGCAAATCAGCTACACCCCGTTGTAAAAATTAATTATAAAAAAAGAAAGACAGTGAGAGAGAGAGGAATTCTCACAAAATTCAATCAGGGGCTGTGATGCAACTGGACTGACCACATCTACACTCACAGCTCAATGGGACGTAAGGCTGGACACCCTAACCCTAAACCCTAGCCCGAACCCTAACCCAACCCTAACCCTACCTTAACCGTAACCCTAACCCAACACTAACCCTAACCCTAAACCTAAACCCTAACCCTAACCCAACCCTACGCCTAACCCTAACCCCTAGCCCTAGCCCTAGCCCTAACCCTGACCCTAACCCCTAACCCTTAACCCCTAACCCCTAACCCTACCCAAGTTCACAAGTAAACTTCTCGCCCACCTGGAGAGAGTGATTTCATTTGAAAGAGTAAAGACACAATCAGCTCAGTAATTGGCCACGGGGGCTGCAGGGGCCAAGGCTAACCCGAGCTGGAGGAACGTGGGTGCCTGCCTGGATGCTCAGAGGCCAAGGGCTGTCCTGAGACCTGCTTGGACACCCGTGCAGATGGAACAAAGGATCCGTCCAGTCCCAGGAGGGCCCCACCAGCCCTCACGAACGCAACACCAGACTTCCCTGGTGGCGCAGTGGTTAAGAATCCACCTGCCAATGCAGGGGACACGGGTTTGAGCCCTGGTCCGGGAAGATCCCACATGCTGTGGAGCAACTAAGCCCGTGCACCACAACTACTGAGCCTGCGCTCTAGAACCCGCGAGCCCCGACTGCTGAAGCCCACGCGCTTAGAGCCTGTGCTCTGCAACAAGAGAAGCCACCGCAATGAGAAGCCCCCACTCGCCGCAACTAGAGAAAGCCTCCGGGCAGCAGTGCAGACCCAACACAGCCCAAAATTAATTAATTAATTAATTAATTAAGGAAAAAAAAAAAAAAGGCAGCACCTGGGGGCTGGCAGACTGAGGCACCAAGTCTTCCATCACGTCTACTTAGTATCCTGCATGTCAGGGCCATGCTGGACCTGGGGCTGCCCAGACAGAGTGGGGCCTGCATCACCCTTCCCAGGAGGGAGGGTGGAGGGAAACCCTGCATGACCTCTGAGGCCCTAAGAACCCTTGACTAAGGCTGAGCTCAATTTGAAACAGTGGGTGACCAGAGCAGACATTTCATTCGTCTATCAATGAGAATCCAGCACTGGAGGAGCAGCAAACAATGGCCTCGCTCAACCTTGACGCTAATCCTGACATGGACCCTAACCCTAAACTCTGATCCTGACCCTAAGCCCTGACCTAACCTTAGCCTAACCCGTACCCTAAACCTGTACCTTACCCTAACCCATGCTCTACCCGCATCCTACCTGTACCCCAATTCTCACCCATACCCTAACACCCACTCTAACACAGAACCCTAACACCCTGAGACCAAAACCATAAACCTTAACCAATAAGCAAAACCATAACCATAACCAAACCATAAAATATAGTCATTAACCATACCCATAAATACCTCATTAACCATAAAACTTAAACCATAACAGCAGCCATAAACCATACACAGCCCCAACCCTCACACCAGCCCCAGCCCTAATGCTAACCCTCCAAACCACTTCCACCAAGCCAAGTCTAATCAGATTATACAAATACATCTCGAAAAAGAAAACTGGGGAATACTCTGGTGGCCCAGTGGTTAGGACTCTGTGCTTTCACTGCCAAGGGCTCGGGTTCGATCCCTGACTGGGGAACTAAGATCCCACAAGCCATGGGACGTGGCCAAAATAAATAAATAATTAAAATGAAATAAAACCACTATTTTAAAAAAGATTTTAAAAATAAAGGACAAAAACAAGAAAACTACCCCAGTACAACTTATAAATAGGAACGTAAAAATCTATCACACAATAATAGCAACATGAAACCAACAGAACTTTAAATGGATAATGCCATAAGCAAGTATCTCTACACCAGAAATTTCAGGTTGCTCAACATATGAAAAGTAAGCAATGTATTCAACCACAATAATGGTGTGAAGTAAAAACACATAATCATATCAATTAATGCAAAACATCTACAATGAAAATCCAGTGTTATTTCATGAAAAACACTCAAGAAAGCAGGAATAAAAGGAAATTTGCTCAATATGGAAAAGAGTAGTACAAAAAGCCACAGCAAACATCATGCTCAACGTTAAAGACTGAAAGATTTACTCCTGAAATCAGGAACAGGGCCAGGAAGCTGGCCTTCATCACCGTTACTCAACAGTGTACTGGAAGTTCTACCCAGAATCTTGAGGAAAGAAAGAAAAGGCATCCATGGGTGAATGGAAAAATTAAAACCGTGTCTCTTCACAGAACATAGGTCCCATCATCTTATATATAAGACTACCTATAATCAGCAAAGAAATTATTTCAGCTAATCAACTCATTAATAAGCAAAGTTATAGAACAAAATATCAATTCATGAAAATCTATCTTATGTGCATACGCTGGCAAAAAATAATCTGAAAAAGAATTTATGAAAACAATTCCATTTTTAAGAATGTCAACATCAATATTTAGGAGTATATTTAATCAAGGTACGAGACTTGTTTTTATGTATGTAAAGTTGTATGTTTGAAATTACTGGAAAGTCAATTACTTTTCAAAACATCATGTATGTCAACAGCATGCCAGAAAAGCAGAGAAAACATCAAACTTCCGTATAGAAGCCAAGCCTTACCCAGATCCAGTTCACCCAAAGTCCACATGTCATTTAGAGGCACTGTGGGAAGGTTATATTAGGAGCCGCTGTCCTCCGTGTTGTGGACGACCTGGATATGGTAGAAACAGTGGGATTTTTGAATTCCAATTTTCCACTTCATTCCACAAAAAAACTATTAGAACTAATAAATCAATTCAGTAAAGTTGCAAAATCAATACACAGAGATCAGTTGCCTTTCTAAACACTAATAATGAACCATCAGAAAGAGAAACAAAGCAACCCTATTTACAACTGCATTCAAAAAGAACAAAATACCTGGGAATAAAGTCAACCAAGGAGGTGAAAGACCTGCACACTGAAAACTTGAAGACATTGATGAAGACATTGCAAAACACACCAATAAATGGAAAGATATCCTGTTCTCATGGAATGGAACAATTAATATTGTTAAAATATCCATGCTACCCAAAGCAGTGGACACAGTGAATGCAATCCCTCCCCAAATTCCATGGTATTTTCCCCCAAAATAGAGCAAATCCTCCTAATATCTGTGGGGAACCACAAAGGACCCCAAATAGCCAAAGAAACCCTGAAAAAAGAGAACGGGCTGGAGGCATCTCCCTCCCTGACGTCACGCTCTGCTGAGAAGCTACGGTCACCAAAACAGTGTGGAACTGGCTCAAAACGGGCACAGGGACCAGAGGAACAGGACAGAGAGACCAGAATTCAACCCACACGGACGGGGTCGGTGAATTTATGACACAGGGACCAAGGACACACCAAGGAGCGCGACACGCCCCACGATAAATGGTGCTGGGAAAACTGGACGCCCCGTAACTCACGCTGGCTACCCTGCACACAAACCTGACCAAACACCCAGCTTTCCACGCCAAGCCCTCCCTCGCTCACACGAAGACGGACCCCCTCAACGGTCAGTCGCCCACAGGAAGCTTCTCCCCACTTTTCCTCACCGTCTCTTCACCTTTTCCTCAGGCATCACCTGGGTCCTCAGGAAACCTAGTTCCCTAGTCAGCGTGGAGGCAGCCCCACTTTGTCCTGAAGCCGAAACCCCAGCGAGTCCTGAGGAGACGGAGACCGAGCTCCTCTCAGCAGAGACGCTGAGCCGGGCGTCCTACCCGAAGGCCCCCGCCCCCGCCCCCGCCCCCGCGCCTGAGGCGGCTCAACTCCTCTCAGCTGTCCTCACAATCGAGTTCGCAGGGAACGAGCATGCGCTGTGGGTCAGAGAGGCGAACTCGGCGCCACCCTGTGGTCAGTGCAGGAAGTGCAGGCCGCGCCTCCCTCACAGGTCACTGGAGGCAGCGTGCCCTACTGACAGGACTGCTGAATCCATTAAACTGGAAACTCAAACGAAAATGGAGTCTCTATCCCAAAAGTTTTCTAAAAGTAGTTAAGGAACAATTAATTGGAAACCATTTGGAATGAAGTGAATGTAGATGCAAACTTTACAACTTATACCAAATTCACTCAAAGTTATTCAGAGGCAAATTTTATTTTAGTTTATAATTTATGTTTGGCTGCATTGGGTCTTCGTTGCTGCATGTGGGCTTGCTCTAGTTGCGTCGAGCGGGGCTACTCTTCGTTGTGGTGCACGGGCTTCTCATTGCGGTGGCTTCTCTTGTGGGCGAGCACGGGCTCTAGGCGCGCAGGCTTCAGTAGTTGTGCCGCGCAGGCTTGGTTGCTCTGCGGCATGTGGGAGCTTCCCGGACCAGGGCTCGAGCCCGTGTCCCCTGCATTGGCAGGCGGACTCTTAACCACTGCGTCACCAGGGAAGTCCCCACAGACAAACTTTAAATACAAAACTATTCAAGGGGCTTCCCTGGTGGCGCAGTGGTTGAGAATCTGCCTGCCAACGCAGGGGACACGGGTTCGAGCCCTGGTCCGGGAAGCTCCCACATGCCGCGGAGCAACTAGCCCCGTGAGCCACAACTCCTGACCCTGCGCGTCTGGAGCCTGTGCTCCGCAACAAGGGAGGCCGCGATAGTGAGAGGCCCGCGCACCGCGATGAAGAGTGGCCCCCGCTTGCCACAACTAGAGAAAGCCTTCGCACAGAAACGAAGACCCAACACAGCCAAAAATAAATTAATTAATTCATCAATTAAAAAAGAAAGCTGTCTCTCAAATTTAACTTCCAGAATATATTCAGGAAAAACGCATACGCCCTTTTTGCCCAACCAAAGAAGCGGGCAATGCAAATCAACACTACAGAGAGGTATCACTTCGAATCAGAAAAAAGGACCATCCTCACAAAGGGTAAAAACCAGATATGCAGGACAAGGAGAGGAGAAAAGGGAGCCTTGTTACGCTGAAGGGGGGAATGTAAATTGCCAACGGCCACTCTGGAGAAGTGTGCTGTGTTTCCTGAAGCATCTAAAAAACAGAGCTACAAAGCATAGGGCGCTTCCACTCATGGGCCTATATGTTGGCAAAACCAAAAATCCACAGGATGCAGGCACCCCGTTTACTGCTGCTATGTTTACAACAGCCTCGACTTGGGTACAACTTCATAGTCCTTGGAAGGAAAAAACGGTGAAAGAAAATTTGGTACTTAAGCACAACGGAATATTACTCAGCCCTGAAATCAATGAAATGAGGCCAGTTGCAGCAACTCAGGGGGACTTATGTAAGGTCATTGAGAGTGAAATAAGTTAGACAGCAAGAGAAACTTATCATGAGATATCACTTATAAAGGGAATCTAAAAATCGCCAACCATGAACTGAATTACAAACAGAACACCATCACACATTTACAAAACACACTTACGGCTGCTTAAGGGGAAAAGTGTGGTGCGGTGATGCATAAACCAGGAGGTTGAAATTGGCACAGATACCGTTCCATACGCCAATAATGTAATCGCCAAGACATACTCATGGTTCAAGGAACTGGACTCAGCACACTCTATTCACAGAAAAAACATATATCTGACTACTAGAAACTAGAAAAGAACTTATTGATGTCTCTCTGTAAGTGACTCAGGTGGATGTACAGCACCAAGAAACACAACATTGCAAATCAGCTACACCCCGTTGTAAAAATTAATTATAAAAAAAGAAAGACAGTGAGAGAGAGAGGAATTCTCACAAAATTCAATCAGGGGCTGTGATGCAACTGGACTGACCACATCTACACTCACAGCTCAATGGGACGTAAGGCTGGACACCCTAACCCTAAACCCTAGCCCGAACCCTAACCCAACCCTAACCCTACCTTAACCGTAACCCTAACCCAACACTAACCCTAACCCTAAACCTAAACCCTAACCCTAACCCAACCCTACGCCTAACCCTAACCCCTAGCCCTAGCCCTAGCCCTAACCCTGACCCTAACCCCTAACCCTTAACCCCTAACCCCTAACCCTACCCAAGTTCACAAGTAAACTTCTCGCCCACCTGGAGAGAGTGATTTCATTTGAAAGAGTAAAGACACAATCAGCTCAGTAATTGGCCACGGGGGCTGCAGGGGCCAAGGCTAACCCGAGCTGGAGGAACGTGGGTGCCTGCCTGGATGCTCAGAGGCCAAGGGCTGTCCTGAGACCTGCTTGGACACCCGTGCAGATGGAACAAAGGATCCGTCCAGTCCCAGGAGGGCCCCACCAGCCCTCACGAACGCAACACCAGACTTCCCTGGTGGCGCAGTGGTTAAGAATCCACCTGCCAATGCAGGGGACACGGGTTTGAGCCCTGGTCCGGGAAGATACCACATGCTGTGGAGCAACTAAGCCCGTGCACCACAACTACTGAGCCTGCGCTCTAGAACCCGCGAGCCCCGACTGCTGAAGCCCACGCGCTTAGAGCCTGTGCTCTGCAACAAGAGAAGCCACCGCAATGAGAAGCCCCCACTCGCCGCAACTAGAGAAAGCCTCCGGGCAGCAGTGCAGACCCAACACAGCCCAAAATTAATTAATTAATTAATTAATTAAGAAAAAAAAAAGGCAGCACCTGGGGGCTGGCAGACTGAGGCACCAAGTCTTCCATCACGTCTACTTAGTATCCTGCATGTCAGGGCCATGCTGGACCTGGGGCTGCCCAGACAGAGTGGGGCCTGCATCACCCTTCCCAGGAGGGAGGGTGGAGGGAAACCCTGCATGACCTCTGAGGCCCTAAGAACCCTTGACTAAGGCTGAGCTCAATTTGAAACAGTGGGTGACCAGAGCAGACATTTCATTCGTCTATCAATGAGAATCCAGCACTGGAGGAGCAGCAAACAATGGCCTCGCTCAACCTTGACGCTAATCCTGACATGGACCCTAACCCTAAACTCTGATCCTGACCCTAAGCCCTGACCTAACCTTAGCCTAACCCGTACCCTAAACCTGTACCTTACCCTAACCCATGCTCTACCCGCATCCTACCTGTACCCCAATTCTCACCCATACCCTAACACCCACTCTAACACAGAACCCTAACACCCTGAGACCAAAACCATAAACCTTAACCAATAAGCAAAACCATAACCATAACCAAACCATAAAATATAGTCATTAACCATACCCATAAATACCTCATTAACCATAAAACTTAAACCATAAGAGCAACCATAAACCATACACAGCCCCAACCCTCACACCAGCCCCAGCTGATCCTACCAAGGCCCTTATGCTGCTCCTAAGTCATGCCCTGATACTATCCCTAGCTAAGGCTCTGACACTAGGCCTCACTCAAGCCCTGTCGCTCTCCCTAAGTCAGGCTCTGACGCTATCCCTACCTGAAGCCCTGACACTGGGCCTAAATTAGGCCCTGATGCCCTAAGTAACTAAGGTCTTGACACTATCCCTAGGTCATGCCCTGACACAATCCCTAGACCTTAGCCTAACCTTGTCTTTAACTAATGTTGAGCTTCTTATGCTAAATAAATCCCTGATGCTCTTCCTAACTAAGGCCCTAAAATTAGTCCCGAGGCCGTGACCCTGGCCCTAACTGAGGCCTGGAGGCTCGTCCTAACTCAGGCCCTGACACTGTCCCTAACTAAGGCCCTGACACTACACCTAACTCAGTCCCTGGCACTGTACCTAACAAAGGCTCTGATGCTAGTCCTAAGTCAGGCTGAGACACTGTCTCTAAGGCCCTGCTGCAGTCAATATCTAAAGTCCTGACATTATCCCGAGCTAATATCCTGACCCATGTCTTACCAAGGTCCTGAAACTGTCCCAAAGTAAGCCCTGACGCTGTCCCTAAGTGAGGCCCTGAGGCGGTCCCTAACAGAGGCCCTGAGAATGTCTTTAACGAAGACCCTAATGCTGATCCTACAGAGGCCCTTATACGGCTCCTAAGTCATGCCCTGACACTGCCCCTAACTCAGGCCCTAAAGATAGGCCTCACTTAGGCCCCGTTGCCGTACCTTAGTTAGGCTCTGACGCTGTCCGTACGTGAAGCCCTGACACTGGTCCTGATGAAGGCCCTGACGCTGGTCCTAACTAAGGCCCTGATGCTCTCAATAACTAAGGTCTTCACCCTATCCCTAGCTCACATCCTGACACTACCACTGGCCTGGAACCTGACTCTGTCCCGAGCTAACGTCCTGCCCCTTATCCTCACCGAAGCCGTAATGCTCTCCCTAACTAAGGCCCAGACTAGTCCTAATTAAGGCCCTGACACTGTCCCTAACTAAGGCCCGGAATCTATCTCTAATTATAGGCCCTGCTGCCGGCAATAACTAAAATCCGGACGCTATCCTGAGCTAATATCCTGACCCATTTCTAACCAAGGTCCTGACACCGTCCCTAAGGAAGCCCTGTCGCTGTTCCTAAGTGAAGACCTGAGGCTGTCCGTAACTCAGTCCCTGAAGCTATGCCTAACTGAGGCCTTGACGCTGTGACTAACTCAGGCCCTGATCATGTCTGTAACTAAGACACTAATGCTGATGCAACAAAGGCCCTGATGCTGCTCCTACATCATGCCCTGACAGTGTCCCCAGCTATGGGCCTGACGCTAGGCCTCACTCAGGCCCTGTTGCTCTCCCAGAGTCAGGCACTGACGCTGTCCCTACCTGAAGCCCTGACACGGGTCCTAAATAAGGCCCTGATACTGTAACTAAGCTCTTGACACTATCCCTAGGTCATTTCCTGACACGATCCCTAAACTTTACCCTAACCCTGTCCCTAGCAAATGTCCTGCCTCTTATGCTAACTAAAGCCCTTAGGCTGTGACTACCTCAGGCCCTGAATTTAGCCCCAAGGCCGTGATACTGTCCCTAACTAAGGACCTAACACTATTCCTAACTCAGGCCCTGACACTGTACCTAACAGAGGCCCAGATGCCAGTACTAACTAAGGCCTTGACACTGTCCCTAACTAAGGCCCTGCTGCCGTCAATATCTAATGTCCTGACACTATCCTGAGGTAATTTCCGGACCCATCTCTTACCAAGCTCCTGAAACTGTCCCTAAGTAAGCCCTGACGCTGTCCCTAAGGGAGGCCCTAAGGCTGTCCCTAACAGAGGCCCTGATAATGTCTTTAACCAAGCCCCTGAGGCTGATCCTACCAAGGCCCTTATGCTGCTCCTAAGTCATGCCCTGATACTATCCCTAGCTAAGGCTCTGACACTAGGCCTCACTCAAGCCCTGTCGCTCTCCCTAAGTCAGGCTCTGACGCTATCCCTACCTGAAGCCCTGACACTGGGCCTAAATTAGGCCCTGATGCCCTAAGTAACTAAGGTCTTGACACTATCCCTAGGTCATGCCCTGACACAATCCCTAGACCTTAGCCTAACCTTGTCTTTAACTAATGTTGAGCTTCTTATGCTAAATAAATCCCTGATGCTCTTCCTAACTAAGGCCCTAAAATTAGTCCCGAGGCCGTGACCCTGGCCCTAACTGAGGCCTGGAGGCTCGTCCTAACTCAGGCCCTGACACTGTCCCTAACTAAGGCCCTGACACTACACCTAACTCAGTCCCTGGCACTGTACCTAACAAAGGCTCTGATGCTAGTCCTAAGTCAGGCTGAGACACTGTCTCTAAGGCCCTGCTGCAGTCAATATCTAAAGTCCTGACATTATCCCGAGCTAATATCCTGACCCATGTCTTACCAAGGTCCTGAAACTGTCCCAAAGTAAGCCCTGACGCTGTCCCTAAGTGAGGCCCTGAGGCGGTCCCTAACAGAGGCCCTGAGAATGTCTTTAACGAAGACCCTAATGCTGATCCTACAGAGGCCCTTATACGGCTCCTAAGTCATGCCCTGACACTGCCCCTAACTCAGGCCCTAAAGATAGGCCTCACTTAGGCCCCGTTGCCGTACCTTAGTTAGGCTCTGACGCTGTCCGTACGTGAAGCCCTGACACTGGTCCTGATGAAGGCCCTGACGCTGGTCCTAACTAAGGCCCTGATGCTCTCAATAACTAAGGTCTTCACCCTATCCCTAGCTCACATCCTGACACTACCACTGGCCTGGAACCTGACTCTGTCCCGAGCTAACGTCCTGCCCCTTATCCTCACCGAAGCCGTAATGCTCTCCCTAACTAAGGCCCAGACTAGTCCTAATTAAGGCCCTGACACTGTCCCTAACTAAGGCCCGGAATCTATCTCTAATTATAGGCCCTGCTGCCGGCAATAACTAAAATCCGGACGCTATCCTGAGCTAATATCCTGACCCATTTCTAACCAAGGTCCTGACACCGTCCCTAAGGAAGCCCTGTCGCTGTTCCTAAGTGAAGACCTGAGGCTGTCCGTAACTCAGTCCCTGAAGCTATGCCTAACTGAGGCCTTGACGCTGTGACTAACTCAGGCCCTGATCATGTCTGTAACTAAGACACTAATGCTGATGCAACAAAGGCCCTGATGCTGCTCCTACATCATGCCCTGACAGTGTCCCCAGCTATGGGCCTGACGCTAGGCCTCACTCAGGCCCTGTTGCTCTCCCAGAGTCAGGCACTGACGCTGTCCCTACCTGAAGCCCTGACACGGGTCCTAAATAAGGCCCTGATACTGTAACTAAGCTCTTGACACTATCCCTAGGTCATTTCCTGACACGATCCCTAAACTTTACCCTAACCCTGTCCCTAGCAAATGTCCTGCCTCTTATGCTAACTAAAGCCCTTAGGCTGTGACTACCTCAGGCCCTGAATTTAGCCCCAAGGCCGTGATACTGTCCCTAACTAAGGACCTAACACTATTCCTAACTCAGGCCCTGACACTGTACCTAACAGAGGCCCAGATGCCAGTACTAACTAAGGCCTTGACACTGTCCCTAACTAAGGCCCTGCTGCCGTCAATATCTAATGTCCTGACACTATCCTGAGGTAATTTCCGGACCCATCTCTTACCAAGCTCCTGAAACTGTCCCTAAGTAAGCCCTGACGCTGTCCCTAAGGGAGGCCCTAAGGCTGTCCCTAACAGAGGCCCTGATAATGTCTTTAACCAAGCCCCTGAGGCTGATCCTACCAAGGCCCTTATGCTGCTCCTAAGTCATGCCCTGATACTATCCCTAGCTAAGGCTCTGACACTAGGCCTCACTCAAGCCCTGTCGCTCTCCCTAAGTCAGGCTCTGACGCTATCCCTACCTGAAGCCCTGACACTGGGCCTAAATTAGGCCCTGATGCCCTAAGTAACTAAGGTCTTGACACTATCCCTAGGTCATGCCCTGACACAATCCCTAGACCTTAGCCTAACCTTGTCTTTAACTAATGTTGAGCTTCTTATGCTAAATAAATCCCTGATGCTCTTCCTAACTAAGGCCCTAAAATTAGTCCCGAGGCCGTGACCCTGGCCCTAACTGAGGCCTGGAGGCTCGTCCTAACTCAGGCCCTGACACTGTCCCTAACTAAGGCCCTGACACTACACCTAACTCAGTCCCTGGCACTGTACCTAACAAAGGCTCTGATGCTAGTCCTAAGTCAGGCTGAGACACTGTCTCTAAGGCCCTGCTGCAGTCAATATCTAAAGTCCTGACATTATCCCGAGCTAATATCCTGACCCATGTCTTACCAAGGTCCTGAAACTGTCCCAAAGTAAGCCCTGACGCTGTCCCTAAGTGAGGCCCTGAGGCGGTCCCTAACAGAGGCCCTGAGAATGTCTTTAACGAAGACCCTAATGCTGATCCTACAGAGGCCCTTATACGGCTCCTAAGTCATGCCCTGACACTGCCCCTAACTCAGGCCCTAAAGATAGGCCTCACTTAGGCCCCGTTGCCGTACCTTAGTTAGGCTCTGACGCTGTCCGTACGTGAAGCCCTGACACTGGTCCTGATGAAGGCCCTGACGCTGGTCCTAACTAAGGCCCTGATGCTCTCAATAACTAAGGTCTTCACCCTATCCCTAGCTCACATCCTGACACTACCACTGGCCTGGAACCTGACTCTGTCCCGAGCTAACGTGCTGCCCCTTATCCTCACCGAAGCCGTAATGCTCTCCCTAACTAAGGCCCAGACTAGTCCTAATTAAGGCCCTGACACTGTCCCTAACTAAGGCCCGGAATCTATCTCTAATTATAGGCCCTGCTGCCGGCAATAACTAAAATCCGGACGCTATCCTGAGCTAATATCCTGACCCATTTCTAACCAAGGTCCTGACACCGTCCCTAAGGAAGCCCTGTCGCTGTTCCTAAGTGAAGACCTGAGGCTGTCCGTAACTCAGTCCCTGAAGCTATGCCTAACTGAGGCCTTGACGCTGTGACTAACTCAGGCCCTGATCATGTCTGTAACTAAGACACTAATGCTGATGCAACAAAGGCCCTGATGCTGCTCCTACATCATGCCCTGACAGTGTCCCCAGCTATGGGCCTGACGCTAGGCCTCACTCAGGCCCTGTTGCTCTCCCAGAGTCAGGCACTGACGCTGTCCCTACCTGAAGCCCTGACACGGGTCCTAAATAAGGCCCTGATACTGTAACTAAGCTCTTGACACTATCCCTAGGTCATTTCCTGACACGATCCCTAAACTTTACCCTAACCCTGTCCCTAGCAAATGTCCTGCCTCTTATGCTAACTAAAGCCCTTAGGCTGTGACTACCTCAGGCCCTGAATTTAGCCCCAAGGCCGTGATACTGTCCCTAACTAAGGACCTAACACTATTCCTAACTCAGGCCCTGACACTGTACCTAACAGAGGCCCAGATGCCAGTACTAACTAAGGCCTTGACACTGTCCCTAACTAAGGCCCTGCTGCCGTCAATATCTAATGTCCTGACACTATCCTGAGGTAATTTCCGGACCCATCTCTTACCAAGCTCCTGAAACTGTCCCTAAGTAAGCCCTGACGCTGTCCCTAAGGGAGGCCCTAAGGCTGTCCCTAACAGAGGCCCTGATAATGTCTTTAACCAAGCCCCTGAGGCTGATCCTACCAAGGCCCTTATGCTGCTCCTAAGTCATGCCCTGATACTATCCCTAGCTAAGGCTCTGACACTAGGCCTCACTCAAGCCCTGTCGCTCTCCCTAAGTCAGGCTCTGACGCTATCCCTACCTGAAGCCCTGACACTGGGCCTAAATTAGGCCCTGATGCCCTAAGTAACTAAGGTCTTGACACTATCCCTAGGTCATGCCCTGACACAATCCCTAGACCTTAGCCTAACCTTGTCTTTAACTAATGTTGAGCTTCTTATGCTAAATAAATCCCTGATGCTCTTCCTAACTAAGGCCCTAAAATTAGTCCCGAGGCCGTGACCCTGGCCCTAACTGAGGCCTGGAGGCTCGTCCTAACTCAGGCCCTGACACTGTCCCTAACTAAGGCCCTGACACTACACCTAACTCAGTCCCTGGCACTGTACCTAACAAAGGCTCTGATGCTAGTCCTAAGTCAGGCTGAGACACTGTCTCTAAGGCCCTGCTGCAGTCAATATCTAAAGTCCTGACATTATCCCGAGCTAATATCCTGACCCATGTCTTACCAAGGTCCTGAAACTGTCCCAAAGTAAGCCCTGACGCTGTCCCTAAGTGAGGCCCTGAGGCGGTCCCTAACAGAGGCCCTGAGAATGTCTTTAACGAAGACCCTAATGCTGATCCTACAGAGGCCCTTATACGGCTCCTAAGTCATGCCCTGACACTGCCCCTAACTCAGGCCCTAAAGATAGGCCTCACTTAGGCCCCGTTGCCGTACCTTAGTTAGGCTCTGACGCTGTCCGTACGTGAAGCCCTGACACTGGTCCTGATGAAGGCCCTGACGCTGGTCCTAACTAAGGCCCTGATGCTCTCAATAACTAAGGTCTTCACCCTATCCCTAGCTCACATCCTGACACTACCACTGGCCTGGAACCTGACTCTGTCCCGAGCTAACGTGCTGCCCCTTATCCTCACCGAAGCCGTAATGCTCTCCCTAACTAAGGCCCAGACTAGTCCTAATTAAGGCCCTGACACTGTCCCTAACTAAGGCCCGGAATCTATCTCTAATTATAGGCCCTGCTGCCGGCAATAACTAAAATCCGGACGCTATCCTGAGCTAATATCCTGACCCATTTCTAACCAAGGTCCTGACACCGTCCCTAAGGAAGCCCTGTCGCTGTTCCTAAGTGAAGACCTGAGGCTGTCCGTAACTCAGTCCCTGAAGCTATGCCTAACTGAGGCCTTGACGCTGTGACTAACTCAGGCCCTGATCATGTCTGTAACTAAGACACTAATGCTGATGCAACAAAGGCCCTGATGCTGCTCCTACATCATGCCCTGACAGTGTCCCCAGCTATGGGCCTGACGCTAGGCCTCACTCAGGCCCTGTTGCTCTCCCAGAGTCAGGCACTGACGCTGTCCCTACCTGAAGCCCTGACACGGGTCCTAAATAAGGCCCTGATACTGTAACTAAGCTCTTGACACTATCCCTAGGTCATTTCCTGACACGATCCCTAAACTTTACCCTAACCCTGTCCCTAGCAAATGTCCTGCCTCTTATGCTAACTAAAGCCCTTAGGCTGTGACTACCTCAGGCCCTGAATTTAGCCCCAAGGCCGTGATACTGTCCCTAACTAAGGCCCTAACACTATTCCTAACTCAGGCCCTGACACTGTACCTAACAGAGGCCCAGATGCCAGTACTAACTAAGGCCTTGACACTGTCCCTAACTAAGGCCCTGCTGCCGTCAATATCTAATGTCCTGACACTATCCTGAGGTAATTTCCGGACCCATCTCTTACCAAGCTCCTGAAACTGTCCCTAAGTAAGCCCTGACGCTGTCCCTAAGGGAGGCCCTAAGGCTTTTCCTAACAGAGGCCCTGATAATGTCTTTAACCAAGCCCCTGAGGCTGATCCTACCAAGGCCCTTATGCTGCTCCTAAGTCATGCCCTGATACTATCCCTAGCTAAGGCTCTGACACTAGGCCTCACTCAAGCCCTGTCGCTCTCCCTAAGTCAGGCTCTGACGCTATCCCTACCTGAAGCCCTGACACTGGGCCTAAATTAGGCCCTGATGCCCTAAGTAACTAAGGTCTTGACACTATCCCTAGGTCATGCCCTGACACAATCCCTAGACCTTAGCCTAACCTTGTCTTTAACTAATGTTGAGCTTCTTATGCTAAATAAATCCCTGATGCTCTTCCTAACTAAGGCCCTAAAATTAGTCCCGAGGCCGTGACCCTGGCCCTAACTGAGGCCTGGAGGCTCGTCCTAACTCAGGCCCTGACACTGTCCCTAACTAAGGCCCTGACACTACACCTAACTCAGTCCCTGGCACTGTACCTAACAAAGGCTCTGATGCTAGTCCTAAGTCAGGCTGAGACACTGTCTCTAAGGCCCTGCTGCAGTCAATATCTAAAGTCCTGACATTATCCCGAGCTAATATCCTGACCCATGTCTTACCAAGGTCCTGAAACTGTCCCAAAGTAAGCCCTGACGCTGTCCCTAAGTGAGGCCCTGAGGCGGTCCCTAACAGAGGCCCTGAGAATGTCTTTAACGAAGACCCTAATGCTGATCCTACAGAGGCCCTTATACGGCTCCTAAGTCATGCCCTGACACTGCCCCTAACTCAGGCCCTAAAGATAGGCCTCACTTAGGCCCCGTTGCCGTACCTTAGTTAGGCTCTGACGCTGTCCGTACGTGAAGCCCTGACACTGGTCCTGATGAAGGCCCTGACGCTGGTCCTAACTAAGGCCCTGATGCTCTCAATAACTAAGGTCTTCACCCTATCCCTAGCTCACATCCTGACACTACCACTGGCCTGGAACCTGACTCTGTCCCGAGCTAACGTCCTGCCCCTTATCCTCACCGAAGCCGTAATGCTCTCCCTAACTAAGGCCCAGACTAGTCCTAATTAAGGCCCTGACACTGTCCCTAACTAAGGCCCGGAATCTATCTCTAATTATAGGCCCTGCTGCCGGCAATAACTAAAATCCGGACGCTATCCTGAGCTAATATCCTGACCCATTTCTAACCAAGGTCCTGACACCGTCCCTAAGGAAGCCCTGTCGCTGTTCCTAAGTGAAGACCTGAGGCTGTCCGTAACTCAGTCCCTGAAGCTATGCCTAACTGAGGCCTTGACGCTGTGACTAACTCAGGCCCTGATCATGTCTGTAACTAAGACACTAATGCTGATGCAACAAAGGCCCTGATGCTGCTCCTACATCATGCCCTGACAGTGTCCCCAGCTATGGGCCTGACGCTAGGCCTCACTCAGGCCCTGTTGCTCTCCCAGAGTCAGGCACTGACGCTGTCCCTACCTGAAGCCCTGACACGGGTCCTAAATAAGGCCCTGATACTGTAACTAAGCTCTTGACACTATCCCTAGGTCATTTCCTGACACGATCCCTAAACTTTACCCTAACCCTGTCCCTAGCAAATGTCCTGCCTCTTATGCTAACTAAAGCCCTTAGGCTGTGACTACCTCAGGCCCTGAATTTAGCCCCAAGGCCGTGATACTGTCCCTAACTAAGGACCTAACACTATTCCTAACTCAGGCCCTGACACTGTACCTAACAGAGGCCCAGATGCCAGTACTAACTAAGGCCTTGACACTGTCCCTAACTAAGGCCCTGCTGCCGTCAATATCTAATGTCCTGACACTATCCTGAGGTAATTTCCGGACCCATCTCTTACCAAGCTCCTGAAACTGTCCCTAAGTAAGCCCTGACGCTGTCCCTAAGGGAGGCCCTAAGGCTGTCCCTAACAGAGGCCCTGATAATGTCTTTAACCAAGCCCCTGAGGCTGATCCTACCAAGGCCCTTATGCTGCTCCTAAGTCATGCCCTGATACTATCCCTAGCTAAGGCTCTGACACTAGGCCTCACTCAAGCCCTGTCGCTCTCCCTAAGTCAGGCTCTGACGCTATCCCTACCTGAAGCCCTGACACTGGGCCTAAATTAGGCCCTGATGCCCTAAGTAACTAAGGTCTTGACACTATCCCTAGGTCATGCCCTGACACAATCCCTAGACCTTAGCCTAACCTTGTCTTTAACTAATGTTGAGCTTCTTATGCTAAATAAATCCCTGATGCTCTTCCTAACTAAGGCCCTAAAATTAGTCCCGAGGCCGTGACCCTGGCCCTAACTGAGGCCTGGAGGCTCGTCCTAACTCAGGCCCTGACACTGTCCCTAACTAAGGCCCTGACACTACACCTAACTCAGTCCCTGGCACTGTACCTAACAAAGGCTCTGATGCTAGTCCTAAGTCAGGCTGAGACACTGTCTCTAAGGCCCTGCTGCAGTCAATATCTAAAGTCCTGACATTATCCCGAGCTAATATCCTGACCCATGTCTTACCAAGGTCCTGAAACTGTCCCAAAGTAAGCCCTGACGCTGTCCCTAAGTGAGGCCCTGAGGCGGTCCCTAACAGAGGCCCTGAGAATGTCTTTAACGAAGACCCTAATGCTGATCCTACAGAGGCCCTTATACGGCTCCTAAGTCATGCCCTGACACTGCCCCTAACTCAGGCCCTAAAGATAGGCCTCACTTAGGCCCCGTTGCCGTACCTTAGTTAGGCTCTGACGCTGTCCGTACGTGAAGCCCTGACACTGGTCCTGATGAAGGCCCTGACGCTGGTCCTAACTAAGGCCCTGATGCTCTCAATAACTAAGGTCTTCACCCTATCCCTAGCTCACATCCTGACACTACCACTGGCCTGGAACCTGACTCTGTCCCGAGCTAACGTCCTGCCCCTTATCCTCACCGAAGCCGTAATGCTCTCCCTAACTAAGGCCCAGACTAGTCCTAATTAAGGCCCTGACACTGTCCCTAACTAAGGCCCGGAATCTATCTCTAATTATAGGCCCTGCTGCCGGCAATAACTAAAATCCGGACGCTATCCTGAGCTAATATCCTGACCCATTTCTAACCAAGGTCCTGACACCGTCCCTAAGGAAGCCCTGTCGCTGTTCCTAAGTGAAGACCTGAGGCTGTCCGTAACTCAGTCCCTGAAGCTATGCCTAACTGAGGCCTTGACGCTGTGACTAACTCAGGCCCTGATCATGTCTGTAACTAAGACACTAATGCTGATGCAACAAAGGCCCTGATGCTGCTCCTACATCATGCCCTGACAGTGTCCCCAGCTATGGGCCTGACGCTAGGCCTCACTCAGGCCCTGTTGCTCTCCCAGAGTCAGGCACTGACGCTGTCCCTACCTGAAGCCCTGACACGGGTCCTAAATAAGGCCCTGATACCGTAACTAAGCTCTTGACACTATCCCTAGGTCATTTCCTGACACGATCCCTAAACTTTACCCTAACCCTGTCCCTAGCAAATGTCCTGCCTCTTATGCTAACTAAAGCCCTTAGGCTGTGACTACCTCAGGCCCTGAATTTAGCCCCAAGGCCGTGATACTGTCCCTAACTAAGGACCTAACACTATTCCTAACTCAGGCCCTGACACTGTACCTAACAGAGGCCCAGATGCCAGTACTAACTAAGGCCTTGACACTGTCCCTAACTAAGGCCCTGCTGCCGTCAATATCTAATGTCCTGACACTATCCTGAGGTAATTTCCGGACCCATCTCTTACCAAGCTCCTGAAACTGTCCCTAAGTAAGCCCTGACGCTGTCCCTAAGGGAGGCCCTAAGGCTGTCCCTAACAGAGGCCCTGATAATGTCTTTAACCAAGCCCCTGAGGCTGATCCTACCAAGGCCCTTATGCTGCTCCTAAGTCATGCCCTGATACTATCCCTAGCTAAGGCTCTGACACTAGGCCTCACTCAAGCCCTGTCGCTCTCCCTAAGTCAGGCTCTGACGCTATCCCTACCTGAAGCCCTGACACTGGGCCTAAATTAGGCCCTGATGCCCTAAGTAACTAAGGTCTTGACACTATCCCTAGGTCATGCCCTGACACAATCCCTAGACCTTAGCCTAACCTTGTCTTTAACTAATGTTGAGCTTCTTATGCTAAATAAATCCCTGATGCTCTTCCTAACTAAGGCCCTAAAATTAGTCCCGAGGCCGTGACCCTGGCCCTAACTGAGGCCTGGAGGCTCGTCCTAACTCAGGCCCTGACACTGTCCCTAACTAAGGCCCTGACACTACACCTAACTCAGTCCCTGGCACTGTACCTAACAAAGGCTCTGATGCTAGTCCTAAGTCAGGCTGAGACACTGTCTCTAAGGCCCTGCTGCAGTCAATATCTAAAGTCCTGACATTATCCCGAGCTAATATCCTGACCCATGTCTTACCAAGGTCCTGAAACTGTCCCAAAGTAAGCCCTGACGCTGTCCCTAAGTGAGGCCCTGAGGCGGTCCCTAACAGAGGCCCTGAGAATGTCTTTAACGAAGACCCTAATGCTGATCCTACAGAGGCCCTTATACGGCTCCTAAGTCATGCCCTGACACTGCCCCTAACTCAGGCCCTAAAGATAGGCCTCACTTAGGCCCCGTTGCCGTACCTTAGTTAGGCTCTGACGCTGTCCGTACGTGAAGCCCTGACACTGGTCCTGATGAAGGCCCTGACGCTGGTCCTAACTAAGGCCCTGATGCTCTCAATAACTAAGGTCTTCACCCTATCCCTAGCTCACATCCTGACACTACCACTGGCCTGGAACCTGACTCTGTCCCGAGCTAACGTCCTGCCCCTTATCCTCACCGAAGCCGTAATGCTCTCCCTAACTAAGGCCCAGACTAGTCCTAATTAAGGCCCTGACACTGTCCCTAACTAAGGCCCGGAATCTATCTCTAATTATAGGCCCTGCTGCCGGCAATAACTAAAATCCGGACGCTATCCTGAGCTAATATCCTGACCCATTTCTAACCAAGGTCCTGACACCGTCCCTAAGGAAGCCCTGTCGCTGTTCCTAAGTGAAGACCTGAGGCTGTCCGTAACTCAGTCCCTGAAGCTATGCCTAACTGAGGCCTTGACGCTGTGACTAACTCAGGCCCTGATCATGTCTGTAACTAAGACACTAATGCTGATGCAACAAAGGCCCTGATGCTGCTCCTACATCATGCCCTGACAGTGTCCCCAGCTGTGGGCCTGACGCTAGGCCTCACTCAGGCCCTGTTGCTCTCCCAGAGTCAGGCACTGACGCTGTCCCTACCTGAAGCCCTGACACGGGTCCTAAATAAGGCCCTGATACCGTGACTAAGCTCTTGACACTATCCCTAGGTCATTTCCTGACACGATCCCTAAACTTTACCCTAACCCTGTCCCTAGCAAATGTCCTGCCTCTTATGCTAACTAAAGCCCTTAGGCTGTGACTACCTCAGGCCCTGAATTTAGCCCCAAGGCCGTGATACTGTCCCTAACTAAGGCCCTAACACTATTCCTAACTCAGGCCCTGACACTGTACCTAACAGAGGCCCAGATGCCAGTACTAACTAAGGCCTTGACACTGTCCCTAACTAAGGCCCTGCTGCCGTCAATATCTAATGTCCTGACACTATCCTGAGGTAATTTCCGGACCCATCTCTTACCAAGCTCCTGAAACTGTCCCTAAGTAAGCCCTGACGCTGTCCCTAAGGGAGGCCCTAAGGCTGTCCCTAACAGAGGCCCTGATAATGTCTTTAACCAAGCCCCTGAGGCTGATCCTACCAAGGCCCTTATGCTGCTCCTAAGTCATGCCCTGATACTATCCCTAGCTAAGGCTCTGACACTAGGCCTCACTCAAGCCCTGTCGCTCTCCCTAAGTCAGGCTCTGACGCTATCCCTACCTGAAGCCCTGACACTGGGCCTAAATTAGGCCCTGATGCCCTAAGTAACTAAGGTCTTGACACTATCCCTAGGTCATGCCCTGACACAATCCCTAGACCTTAGCCTAACCTTGTCTTTAACTAATGTTGAGCTTCTTATGCTAAATAAATCCCTGATGCTCTTCCTAACTAAGGCCCTAAAATTAGTCCCGAGGCCGTGACCCTGGCCCTAACTGAGGCCTGGAGGCTCGTCCTAACTCAGGCCCTGACACTGTCCCTAACTAAGGCCCTGACACTACACCTAACTCAGTCCCTGGCACTGTACCTAACAAAGGCTCTGATGCTAGTCCTAAGTCAGGCTGAGACACTGTCTCTAAGGCCCTGCTGCAGTCAATATCTAAAGTCCTGACATTATCCCGAGCTAATATCCTGACCCATGTCTTACCAAGGTCCTGAAACTGTCCCAAAGTAAGCCCTGACGCTGTCCCTAAGTGAGGCCCTGAGGCGGTCCCTAACAGAGGCCCTGAGAATGTCTTTAACGAAGACCCTAATGCTGATCCTACAGAGGCCCTTATACGGCTCCTAAGTCATGCCCTGACACTGCCCCTAACTCAGGCCCTAAAGATAGGCCTCACTTAGGCCCCGTTGCCGTACCTTAGTTAGGCTCTGACGCTGTCCGTACGTGAAGCCCTGACACTGGTCCTGATGAAGGCCCTGACGCTGGTCCTAACTAAGGCCCTGATGCTCTCAATAACTAAGGTCTTCACCCTATCCCTAGCTCACATCCTGACACTACCACTGGCCTGGAACCTGACTCTGTCCCGAGCTAACGTCCTGCCCCTTATCCTCACCGAAGCCGTAATGCTCTCCCTAACTAAGGCCCAGACTAGTCCTAATTAAGGCCCTGACACTGTCCCTAACTAAGGCCCGGAATCTATCTCTAATTATAGGCCCTGCTGCCGGCAATAACTAAAATCCGGACGCTATCCTGAGCTAATATCCTGACCCATTTCTAACCAAGGTCCTGACACCGTCCCTAAGGAAGCCCTGTCGCTGTTCCTAAGTGAAGACCTGAGGCTGTCCGTAACTCAGTCCCTGAAGCTATGCCTAACTGAGGCCTTGACGCTGTGACTAACTCAGGCCCTGATCATGTCTGTAACTAAGACACTAATGCTGATGCAACAAAGGCCCTGATGCTGCTCCTACATCATGCCCTGACAGTGTCCCCAGCTGTGGGCCTGACGCTAGGCCTCACTCAGGCCCTGTTGCTCTCCCAGAGTCAGGCACTGACGCTGTCCCTACCTGAAGCCCTGACACGGGTCCTAAATAAGGCCCTGATACCGTGACTAAGCTCTTGACACTATCCCTAGGTCATTTCCTGACACGATCCCTAAACTTTACCCTAACCCTGTCCCTAGCAAATGTCCTGCCTCTTATGCTAACTAAAGCCCTTAGGCTGTGACTACCTCAGGCCCTGAATTTAGCCCCAAGGCCGTGATACTGTCCCTAACTAAGGCCCTAACACTATTCCTAACTCAGGCCCTGACACTGTACCTAACAGAGGCCCAGATGCCAGTACTAACTAAGGCCTTGACACTGTCCCTAACTAAGGCCCTGCTGCCGTCAATATCTAATGTCCTGACACTATCCTGAGGTAATTTCCGGACCCATCTCTTACCAAGCTCCTGAAACTGTCCCTAAGTAAGCCCTGACGCTGTCCCTAAGGGAGGCCCTAAGGCTGTCCCTAACAGAGGCCCTGATAATGTCTTTAACCAAGCCCCTGAGGCTGATCCTACCAAGGCCCTTATGCTGCTCCTAAGTCATGCCCTGATACTATCCCTAGCTAAGGCTCTGACACTAGGCCTCACTCAAGCCCTGTCGCTCTCCCTAAGTCAGGCTCTGACGCTATCCCTACCTGAAGCCCTGACACTGGGCCTAAATTAGGCCCTGATGCCCTAAGTAACTAAGGTCTTGACACTATCCCTAGGTCATGCCCTGACACAATCCCTAGACCTTAGCCTAACCTTGTCTTTAACTAATGTTGAGCTTCTTATGCTAAATAAATCCCTGATGCTCTTCCTAACTAAGGCCCTAAAATTAGTCCCGAGGCCGTGACCCTGGCCCTAACTGAGGCCTGGAGGCTCGTCCTAACTCAGGCCCTGACACTGTCCCTAACTAAGGCCCTGACACTACACCTAACTCAGTCCCTGGCACTGTACCTAACAAAGGCTCTGATGCTAGTCCTAAGTCAGGCTGAGACACTGTCTCTAAGGCCCTGCTGCAGTCAATATCTAAAGTCCTGACATTATCCCGAGCTAATATCCTGACCCATGTCTTACCAAGGTCCTGAAACTGTCCCAAAGTAAGCCCTGACGCTGTCCCTAAGTGAGGCCCTGAGGCGGTCCCTAACAGAGGCCCTGAGAATGTCTTTAACGAAGACCCTAATGCTGATCCTACAGAGGCCCTTATACGGCTCCTAAGTCATGCCCTGACACTGCCCCTAACTCAGGCCCTAAAGATAGGCCTCACTTAGGCCCCGTTGCCGTACCTTAGTTAGGCTCTGACGCTGTCCGTACGTGAAGCCCTGACACTGGTCCTGATGAAGGCCCTGACGCTGGTCCTAACTAAGGCCCTGATGCTCTCAATAACTAAGGTCTTCACCCTATCCCTAGCTCACATCCTGACACTACCACTGGCCTGGAACCTGACTCTGTCCCGAGCTAACGTCCTGCCCCTTATCCTCACCGAAGCCGTAATGCTCTCCCTAACTAAGGCCCAGACTAGTCCTAATTAAGGCCCTGACACTGTCCCTAACTAAGGCCCGGAATCTATCTCTAATTATAGGCCCTGCTGCCGGCAATAACTAAAATCCGGACGCTATCCTGAGCTAATATCCTGACCCATTTCTAACCAAGGTCCTGACACCGTCCCTAAGGAAGCCCTGTCGCTGTTCCTAAGTGAAGACCTGAGGCTGTCCGTAACTCAGTCCCTGAAGCTATGCCTAACTGAGGCCTTGACGCTGTGACTAACTCAGGCCCTGATCATGTCTGTAACTAAGACACTAATGCTGATGCAACAAAGGCCCTGATGCTGCTCCTACATCATGCCCTGACAGTGTCCCCAGCTGTGGGCCTGACGCTAGGCCTCACTCAGGCCCTGTTGCTCTCCCAGAGTCAGGCACTGACGCTGTCCCTACCTGAAGCCCTGACACGGGTCCTAAATAAGGCCCTGATACTGTGACTAAGCTCTTGACACTATCCCTAGGTCATTTCCTGACACGATCCCTAAACTTTACCCTAACCCTGTCCCTAGCAAATGTCCTGCCTCTTATGCTAACTAAAGCCCTTAGGCTGTGACTACCTCAGGCCCTGAATTTAGCCCCAAGGCCGTGATACTGTCCCTAACTAAGGCCCTAACACTATTCCTAACTCAGGCCCTGACACTGTACCTAACAGAGGCCCAGATGCCAGTACTAACTAAGGCCTTGACACTGTCCCTAACTAAGGCCCTGCTGCCGTCAATATCTAATGTCCTGACACTATCCTGAGGTAATTTCCGGACCCATCTCTTACCAAGCTCCTGAAACTGTCCCTAAGTAAGCCCTGACGCTGTCCCTAAGGGAGGCCCTAAGGCTGTCCCTAACAGAGGCCCTGATAATGTCTTTAACCAAGCCCCTGAGGCTGATCCTACCAAGGCCCTTATGCTGCTCCTAAGTCATGCCCTGATACTATCCCTAGCTAAGGCTCTGACACTAGGCCTCACTCAAGCCCTGTCGCTCTCCCTAAGTCAGGCTCTGACGCTATCCCTACCTGAAGCCCTGACACTGGGCCTAAATTAGGCCCTGATGCCCTAAGTAACTAAGGTCTTGACACTATCCCTAGGTCATGCCCTGACACAATCCCTAGACCTTAGCCTAACCTTGTCTTTAACTAATGTTGAGCTTCTTATGCTAAATAAATCCCTGATGCTCTTCCTAACTAAGGCCCTAAAATTAGTCCCGAGGCCGTGACCCTGGCCCTAACTGAGGCCTGGAGGCTCGTCCTAACTCAGGCCCTGACACTGTCCCTAACTAAGGCCCTGACACTACACCTAACTCAGTCCCTGGCACTGTACCTAACAAAGGCTCTGATGCTAGTCCTAAGTCAGGCTGAGACACTGTCTCTAAGGCCCTGCTGCAGTCAATATCTAAAGTCCTGACATTATCCCGAGCTAATATCCTGACCCATGTCTTACCAAGGTCCTGAAACTGTCCCAAAGTAAGCCCTGACGCTGTCCCTAAGTGAGGCCCTGAGGCGGTCCCTAACAGAGGCCCTGAGAATGTCTTTAACGAAGACCCTAATGCTGATCCTACAGAGGCCCTTATACGGCTCCTAAGTCATGCCCTGACACTGCCCCTAACTCAGGCCCTAAAGATAGGCCTCACTTAGGCCCCGTTGCCGTACCTTAGTTAGGCTCTGACGCTGTCCGTACGTGAAGCCCTGACACTGGTCCTGATGAAGGCCCTGACGCTGGTCCTAACTAAGGCCCTGATGCTCTCAATAACTAAGGTCTTCACCCTATCCCTAGCTCACATCCTGACACTACCACTGGCCTGGAACCTGACTCTGTCCCGAGCTAACGTCCTGCCCCTTATCCTCACCGAAGCCGTAATGCTCTCCCTAACTAAGGCCCAGACTAGTCCTAATTAAGGCCCTGACACTGTCCCTAACTAAGGCCCGGAATCTATCTCTAATTATAGGCCCTGCTGCCGGCAATAACTAAAATCCGGACGCTATCCTGAGCTAATATCCTGACCCATTTCTAACCAAGGTCCTGACACCGTCCCTAAGGAAGCCCTGTCGCTGTTCCTAAGTGAAGACCTGAGGCTGTCCGTAACTCAGTCCCTGAAGCTATGCCTAACTGAGGCCTTGACGCTGTGACTAACTCAGGCCCTGATCATGTCTGTAACTAAGACACTAATGCTGATGCAACAAAGGCCCTGATGCTGCTCCTACATCATGCCCTGACAGTGTCCCCAGCTGTGGGCCTGACGCTAGGCCTCACTCAGGCCCTGTTGCTCTCCCAGAGTCAGGCACTGACGCTGTCCCTACCTGAAGCCCTGACACGGGTCCTAAATAAGGCCCTGATACTGTGACTAAGCTCTTGACACTATCCCTAGGTCATTTCCTGACACGATCCCTAAACTTTACCCTAACCCTGTCCCTAGCAAATGTCCTGCCTCTTATGCTAACTAAAGCCCTTAGGCTGTGACTACCTCAGGCCCTGAATTTAGCCCCAAGGCCGTGATACTGTCCCTAACTAAGGACCTAACACTATTCCTAACTCAGGCCCTGACACTGTACCTAACAGAGGCCCAGATGCCAGTACTAACTAAGGCCTTGACACTGTCCCTAACTAAGGCCCTGCTGCCGTCAATATCTAATGTCCTGACACTATCCTGAGGTAATTTCCGGACCCATCTCTTACCAAGCTCCTGAAACTGTCCCTAAGTAAGCCCTGACGCTGTCCCTAAGGGAGGCCCTAAGGCTGTCCCTAACAGAGGCCCTGATAATGTCTTTAACCAAGCCCCTGAGGCTGATCCTACCAAGGCCCTTATGCTGCTCCTAAGTCATGCCCTGATACTATCCCTAGCTAAGGCTCTGACACTAGGCCTCACTCAAGCCCTGTCGCTCTCCCTAAGTCAGGCTCTGACGCTATCCCTACCTGAAGCCCTGACACTGGGCCTAAATTAGGCCCTGATGCCCTAAGTAACTAAGGTCTTGACACTATCCCTAGGTCATGCCCTGACACAATCCCTAGACCTTAGCCTAACCTTGTCTTTAACTAATGTTGAGCTTCTTATGCTAAATAAATCCCTGATGCTCTTCCTAACTAAGGCCCTAAAATTAGTCCCGAGGCCGTGACCCTGGCCCTAACTGAGGCCTGGAGGCTCGTCCTAACTCAGGCCCTGACACTGTCCCTAACTAAGGCCCTGACACTACACCTAACTCAGTCCCTGGCACTGTACCTAACAAAGGCTCTGATGCTAGTCCTAAGTCAGGCTGAGACACTGTCTCTAAGGCCCTGCTGCAGTCAATATCTAAAGTCCTGACATTATCCCGAGCTAATATCCTGACCCATGTCTTACCAAGGTCCTGAAACTGTCCCAAAGTAAGCCCTGACGCTGTCCCTAAGTGAGGCCCTGAGGCGGTCCCTAACAGAGGCCCTGAGAATGTCTTTAACGAAGACCCTAATGCTGATCCTACAGAGGCCCTTATACGGCTCCTAAGTCATGCCCTGACACTGCCCCTAACTCAGGCCCTAAAGATAGGCCTCACTTAGGCCCCGTTGCCGTACCTTAGTTAGGCTCTGACGCTGTCCGTACGTGAAGCCCTGACACTGGTCCTGATGAAGGCCCTGACGCTGGTCCTAACTAAGGCCCTGATGCTCTCAATAACTAAGGTCTTCACCCTATCCCTAGCTCACATCCTGACACTACCACTGGCCTGGAACCTGACTCTGTCCCGAGCTAACGTCCTGCCCCTTATCCTCACCGAAGCCGTAATGCTCTCCCTAACTAAGGCCCAGACTAGTCCTAATTAAGGCCCTGACACTGTCCCTAACTAAGGCCCGGAATCTATCTCTAATTATAGGCCCTGCTGCCGGCAATAACTAAAATCCGGACGCTATCCTGAGCTAATATCCTGACCCATTTCTAACCAAGGTCCTGACACCGTCCCTAAGGAAGCCCTGTCGCTGTTCCTAAGTGAAGACCTGAGGCTGTCCGTAACTCAGTCCCTGAAGCTATGCCTAACTGAGGCCTTGACGCTGTGACTAACTCAGGCCCTGATCATGTCTGTAACTAAGACACTAATGCTGATGCAACAAAGGCCCTGATGCTGCTCCTACATCATGCCCTGACAGTGTCCCCAGCTGTGGGCCTGACGCTAGGCCTCACTCAGGCCCTGTTGCTCTCCCAGAGTCAGGCACTGACGCTGTCCCTACCTGAAGCCCTGACACGGGTCCTAAATAAGGCCCTGATACTGTAACTAAGCTCTTGACACTATCCCTAGGTCATTTCCTGACACGATCCCTAAACTTTACCCTAACCCTGTCCCTAGCAAATGTCCTGCCTCTTATGCTAACTAAAGCCCTTAGGCTGTGACTACCTCAGGCCCTGAATTTAGCCCCAAGGCCGTGATACTGTCCCTAACTAAGGACCTAACACTATTCCTAACTCAGGCCCTGACACTGTACCTAACAGAGGCCCAGATGCCAGTACTAACTAAGGCCTTGACACTGTCCCTAACTAAGGCCCTGCTGCCGTCAATATCTAATGTCCTGACACTATCCTGAGGTAATTTCCGGACCCATCTCTTACCAAGCTCCTGAAACTGTCCCTAAGTAAGCCCTGACGCTGTCCCTAAGGGAGGCCCTAAGGCTGTCCCTAACAGAGGCCCTGATAATGTCTTTAACCAAGCCCCTGAGGCTGATCCTACCAAGGCCCTTATGCTGCTCCTAAGTCATGCCCTGATACTATCCCTAGCTAAGGCTCTGACACTAGGCCTCACTCAAGCCCTGTCGCTCTCCCTAAGTCAGGCTCTGACGCTATCCCTACCTGAAGCCCTGACACTGGGCCTAAATTAGGCCCTGATGCCCTAAGTAACTAAGGTCTTGACACTATCCCTAGGTCATGCCCTGACACAATCCCTAGACCTTAGCCTAACCTTGTCTTTAACTAATGTTGAGCTTCTTATGCTAAATAAATCCCTGATGCTCTTCCTAACTAAGGCCCTAAAATTAGTCCCGAGGCCGTGACCCTGGCCCTAACTGAGGCCTGGAGGCTCGTCCTAACTCAGGCCCTGACACTGTCCCTAACTAAGGCCCTGACACTACACCTAACTCAGTCCCTGGCACTGTACCTAACAAAGGCTCTGATGCTAGTCCTAAGTCAGGCTGAGACACTGTCTCTAAGGCCCTGCTGCAGTCAATATCTAAAGTCCTGACATTATCCCGAGCTAATATCCTGACCCATGTCTTACCAAGGTCCTGAAACTGTCCCAAAGTAAGCCCTGACGCTGTCCCTAAGTGAGGCCCTGAGGCGGTCCCTAACAGAGGCCCTGAGAATGTCTTTAACGAAGACCCTAATGCTGATCCTACAGAGGCCCTTATACGGCTCCTAAGTCATGCCCTGACACTGCCCCTAACTCAGGCCCTAAAGATAGGCCTCACTTAGGCCCCGTTGCCGTACCTTAGTTAGGCTCTGACGCTGTCCGTACGTGAAGCCCTGACACTGGTCCTGATGAAGGCCCTGACGCTGGTCCTAACTAAGGCCCTGATGCTCTCAATAACTAAGGTCTTCACCCTATCCCTAGCTCACATCCTGACACTACCACTGGCCTGGAACCTGACTCTGTCCCGAGCTAACGTCCTGCCCCTTATCCTCACCGAAGCCGTAATGCTCTCCCTAACTAAGGCCCAGACTAGTCCTAATTAAGGCCCTGACACTGTCCCTAACTAAGGCCCGGAATCTATCTCTAATTATAGGCCCTGCTGCCGGCAATAACTAAAATCCGGACGCTATCCTGAGCTAATATCCTGACCCATTTCTAACCAAGGTCCTGACACCGTCCCTAAGGAAGCCCTGTCGCTGTTCCTAAGTGAAGACCTGAGGCTGTCCGTAACTCAGTCCCTGAAGCTATGCCTAACTGAGGCCTTGACGCTGTGACTAACTCAGGCCCTGATCATGTCTGTAACTAAGACACTAATGCTGATGCAACAAAGGCCCTGATGCTGCTCCTACATCATGCCCTGACAGTGTCCCCAGCTGTGGGCCTGACGCTAGGCCTCACTCAGGCCCTGTTGCTCTCCCAGAGTCAGGCACTGACGCTGTCCCTACCTGAAGCCCTGACACGGGTCCTAAATAAGGCCCTGATACTGTGACTAAGCTCTTGACACTATCCCTAGGTCATTTCCTGACACGATCCCTAAACTTTACCCTAACCCTGTCCCTAGCAAATGTCCTGCCTCTTATGCTAACTAAAGCCCTTAGGCTGTGACTACCTCAGGCCCTGAATTTAGCCCCAAGGCCGTGATACTGTCCCTAACTAAGGACCTAACACTATTCCTAACTCAGGCCCTGACACTGTACCTAACAGAGGCCCAGATGCCAGTACTAACTAAGGCCTTGACACTGTCCCTAACTAAGGCCCTGCTGCCGTCAATATCTAATGTCCTGACACTATCCTGAGGTAATTTCCGGACCCATCTCTTACCAAGCTCCTGAAACTGTCCCTAAGTAAGCCCTGACGCTGTCCCTAAGGGAGGCCCTAAGGCTGTCCCTAACAGAGGCCCTGATAATGTCTTTAACCAAGCCCCTGAGGCTGATCCTACCAAGGCCCTTATGCTGCTCCTAAGTCATGCCCTGATACTATCCCTAGCTAAGGCTCTGACACTAGGCCTCACTCAAGCCCTGTCGCTCTCCCTAAGTCAGGCTCTGACGCTATCCCTACCTGAAGCCCTGACACTGGGCCTAAATTAGGCCCTGATGCCCTAAGTAACTAAGGTCTTGACACTATCCCTAGGTCATGCCCTGACACAATCCCTAGACCTTAGCCTAACCTTGTCTTTAACTAATGTTGAGCTTCTTATGCTAAATAAATCCCTGATGCTCTTCCTAACTAAGGCCCTAAAATTAGTCCCGAGGCCGTGACCCTGGCCCTAACTGAGGCCTGGAGGCTCGTCCTAACTCAGGCCCTGACACTGTCCCTAACTAAGGCCCTGACACTACACCTAACTCAGTCCCTGGCACTGTACCTAACAAAGGCTCTGATGCTAGTCCTAAGTCAGGCTGAGACACTGTCTCTAAGGCCCTGCTGCAGTCAATATCTAAAGTCCTGACATTATCCCGAGCTAATATCCTGACCCATGTCTTACCAAGGTCCTGAAACTGTCCCAAAGTAAGCCCTGACGCTGTCCCTAAGTGAGGCCCTGAGGCGGTCCCTAACAGAGGCCCTGAGAATGTCTTTAACGAAGACCCTAATGCTGATCCTACAGAGGCCCTTATACGGCTCCTAAGTCATGCCCTGACACTGCCCCTAACTCAGGCCCTAAAGATAGGCCTCACTTAGGCCCCGTTGCCGTACCTTAGTTAGGCTCTGACGCTGTCCGTACGTGAAGCCCTGACACTGGTCCTGATGAAGGCCCTGACGCTGGTCCTAACTAAGGCCCTGATGCTCTCAATAACTAAGGTCTTCACCCTATCCCTAGCTCACATCCTGACACTACCACTGGCCTGGAACCTGACTCTGTCCCGAGCTAACGTCCTGCCCCTTATCCTCACCGAAGCCGTAATGCTCTCCCTAACTAAGGCCCAGACTAGTCCTAATTAAGGCCCTGACACTGTCCCTAACTAAGGCCCGGAATCTATCTCTAATTATAGGCCCTGCTGCCGGCAATAACTAAAATCCGGACGCTATCCTGAGCTAATATCCTGACCCATTTCTAACCAAGGTCCTGACACCGTCCCTAAGGAAGCCCTGTCGCTGTTCCTAAGTGAAGACCTGAGGCTGTCCGTAACTCAGTCCCTGAAGCTATGCCTAACTGAGGCCTTGACGCTGTGACTAACTCAGGCCCTGATCATGTCTGTAACTAAGACACTAATGCTGATGCAACAAAGGCCCTGATGCTGCTCCTACATCATGCCCTGACAGTGTCCCCAGCTGTGGGCCTGACGCTAGGCCTCACTCAGGCCCTGTTGCTCTCCCAGAGTCAGGCACTGACGCTGTCCCTACCTGAAGCCCTGACACGGGTCCTAAATAAGGCCCTGATACTGTAACTAAGCTCTTGACACTATCCCTAGGTCATTTCCTGACACGATCCCTAAACTTTACCCTAACCCTGTCCCTAGCAAATGTCCTGCCTCTTATGCTAACTAAAGCCCTTAGGCTGTGACTACCTCAGGCCCTGAATTTAGCCCCAAGGCCGTGATACTGTCCCTAACTAAGGACCTAACACTATTCCTAACTCAGGCCCTGACACTGTACCTAACAGAGGCCCAGATGCCAGTACTAACTAAGGCCTTGACACTGTCCCTAACTAAGGCCCTGCTGCCGTCAATATCTAATGTCCTGACACTATCCTGAGGTAATTTCCGGACCCATCTCTTACCAAGCTCCTGAAACTGTCCCTAAGTAAGCCCTGACGCTGTCCCTAAGGGAGGCCCTAAGGCTGTCCCTAACAGAGGCCCTGATAATGTCTTTAACCAAGCCCCTGAGGCTGATCCTACCAAGGCCCTTATGCTGCTCCTAAGTCATGCCCTGATACTATCCCTAGCTAAGGCTCTGACACTAGGCCTCACTCAAGCCCTGTCGCTCTCCCTAAGTCAGGCTCTGACGCTATCCCTACCTGAAGCCCTGACACTGGGCCTAAATTAGGCCCTGATGCCCTAAGTAACTAAGGTCTTGACACTATCCCTAGGTCATGCCCTGACACAATCCCTAGACCTTAGCCTAACCTTGTCTTTAACTAATGTTGAGCTTCTTATGCTAAATAAATCCCTGATGCTCTTCCTAACTAAGGCCCTAAAATTAGTCCCGAGGCCGTGACCCTGGCCCTAACTGAGGCCTGGAGGCTCGTCCTAACTCAGGCCCTGACACTGTCCCTAACTAAGGCCCTGACACTACACCTAACTCAGTCCCTGGCACTGTACCTAACAAAGGCTCTGATGCTAGTCCTAAGTCAGGCTGAGACACTGTCTCTAAGGCCCTGCTGCAGTCAATATCTAAAGTCCTGACATTATCCCGAGCTAATATCCTGACCCATGTCTTACCAAGGTCCTGAAACTGTCCCAAAGTAAGCCCTGACGCTGTCCCTAAGTGAGGCCCTGAGGCGGTCCCTAACAGAGGCCCTGAGAATGTCTTTAACGAAGACCCTAATGCTGATCCTACAGAGGCCCTTATACGGCTCCTAAGTCATGCCCTGACACTGCCCCTAACTCAGGCCCTAAAGATAGGCCTCACTTAGGCCCCGTTGCCGTACCTTAGTTAGGCTCTGACGCTGTCCGTACGTGAAGCCCTGACACTGGTCCTGATGAAGGCCCTGACGCTGGTCCTAACTAAGGCCCTGATGCTCTCAATAACTAAGGTCTTCACCCTATCCCTAGCTCACATCCTGACACTACCACTGGCCTGGAACCTGACTCTGTCCCGAGCTAACGTCCTGCCCCTTATCCTCACCGAAGCCGTAATGCTCTCCCTAACTAAGGCCCAGACTAGTCCTAATTAAGGCCCTGACACTGTCCCTAACTAAGGCCCGGAATCTATCTCTAATTATAGGCCCTGCTGCCGGCAATAACTAAAATCCGGACGCTATCCTGAGCTAATATCCTGACCCATTTCTAACCAAGGTCCTGACACCGTCCCTAAGGAAGCCCTGTCGCTGTTCCTAAGTGAAGACCTGAGGCTGTCCGTAACTCAGTCCCTGAAGCTATGCCTAACTGAGGCCTTGACGCTGTGACTAACTCAGGCCCTGATCATGTCTGTAACTAAGACACTAATGCTGATGCAACAAAGGCCCTGATGCTGCTCCTACATCATGCCCTGACAGTGTCCCCAGCTATGGGCCTGACGCTAGGCCTCACTCAGGCCCTGTTGCTCTCCCAGAGTCAGGCACTGACGCTGTCCCTACCTGAAGCCCTGACACGGGTCCTAAATAAGGCCCTGATACCGTAACTAAGCTCTTGACACTATCCCTAGGTCATTTCCTGACACGATCCCTAAACTTTACCCTAACCCTGTCCCTAGCAAATGTCCTGCCTCTTATGCTAACTAAAGCCCTTAGGCTGTGACTACCTCAGGCCCTGAATTTAGCCCCAAGGCCGTGATACTGTCCCTAACTAAGGCCCTAACACTATTCCTAACTCAGGCCCTGACACTGTACCTAACAGAGGCCCAGATGCCAGTACTAACTAAGGCCTTGACACTGTCCCTAACTAAGGCCCTGCTGCCGTCAATATCTAATGTCCTGACACTATCCTGAGGTAATTTCCGGACCCATCTCTTACCAAGCTCCTGAAACTGTCCCTAAGTAAGCCCTGACGCTGTCCCTAAGGGAGGCCCTAAGGCTGTCCCTAACAGAGGCCCTGATAATGTCTTTAACCAAGCCCCTGAGGCTGATCCTACCAAGGCCCTTATGCTGCTCCTAAGTCATGCCCTGATACTATCCCTAGCTAAGGCTCTGACACTAGGCCTCACTCAAGCCCTGTCGCTCTCCCTAAGTCAGGCTCTGACGCTATCCCTACCTGAAGCCCTGACACTGGGCCTAAATTAGGCCCTGATGCCCTAAGTAACTAAGGTCTTGACACTATCCCTAGGTCATGCCCTGACACAATCCCTAGACCTTAGCCTAACCTTGTCTTTAACTAATGTTGAGCTTCTTATGCTAAATAAATCCCTGATGCTCTTCCTAACTAAGGCCCTAAAATTAGTCCCGAGGCCGTGACCCTGGCCCTAACTGAGGCCTGGAGGCTCGTCCTAACTCAGGCCCTGACACTGTCCCTAACTAAGGCCCTGACACTACACCTAACTCAGTCCCTGGCACTGTACCTAACAAAGGCTCTGATGCTAGTCCTAAGTCAGGCTGAGACACTGTCTCTAAGGCCCTGCTGCAGTCAATATCTAAAGTCCTGACATTATCCCGAGCTAATATCCTGACCCATGTCTTACCAAGGTCCTGAAACTGTCCCAAAGTAAGCCCTGACGCTGTCCCTAAGTGAGGCCCTGAGGCGGTCCCTAACAGAGGCCCTGAGAATGTCTTTAACGAAGACCCTAATGCTGATCCTACAGAGGCCCTTATACGGCTCCTAAGTCATGCCCTGACACTGCCCCTAACTCAGGCCCTAAAGATAGGCCTCACTTAGGCCCCGTTGCCGTACCTTAGTTAGGCTCTGACGCTGTCCGTACGTGAAGCCCTGACACTGGTCCTGATGAAGGCCCTGACGCTGGTCCTAACTAAGGCCCTGATGCTCTCAATAACTAAGGTCTTCACCCTATCCCTAGCTCACATCCTGACACTACCACTGGCCTGGAACCTGACTCTGTCCCGAGCTAACGTCCTGCCCCTTATCCTCACCGAAGCCGTAATGCTCTCCCTAACTAAGGCCCAGACTAGTCCTAATTAAGGCCCTGACACTGTCCCTAACTAAGGCCCGGAATCTATCTCTAATTATAGGCCCTGCTGCCGGCAATAACTAAAATCCGGACGCTATCCTGAGCTAATATCCTGACCCATTTCTAACCAAGGTCCTGACACCGTCCCTAAGGAAGCCCTGTCGCTGTTCCTAAGTGAAGACCTGAGGCTGTCCGTAACTCAGTCCCTGAAGCTATGCCTAACTGAGGCCTTGACGCTGTGACTAACTCAGGCCCTGATCATGTCTGTAACTAAGACACTAATGCTGATGCAACAAAGGCCCTGATGCTGCTCCTACATCATGCCCTGACAGTGTCCCCAGCTGTGGGCCTGACGCTAGGCCTCACTCAGGCCCTGTTGCTCTCCCAGAGTCAGGCACTGACGCTGTCCCTACCTGAAGCCCTGACACGGGTCCTAAATAAGGCCCTGATACCGTAACTAAGCTCTTGACACTATCCCTAGGTCATTTCCTGACACGATCCCTAAACTTTACCCTAACCCTGTCCCTAGCAAATGTCCTGCCTCTTATGCTAACTAAAGCCCTTAGGCTGTGACTACCTCAGGCCCTGAATTTAGCCCCAAGGCCGTGATACTGTCCCTAACTAAGGCCCTAACACTATTCCTAACTCAGGCCCTGACACTGTACCTAACAGAGGCCCAGATGCCAGTACTAACTAAGGCCTTGACACTGTCCCTAACTAAGGCCCTGCTGCCGTCAATATCTAATGTCCTGACACTATCCTGAGGTAATTTCCGGACCCATCTCTTACCAAGCTCCTGAAACTGTCCCTAAGTAAGCCCTGACGCTGTCCCTAAGGGAGGCCCTAAGGCTGTCCCTAACAGAGGCCCTGATAATGTCTTTAACCAAGCCCCTGAGGCTGATCCTACCAAGGCCCTTATGCTGCTCCTAAGTCATGCCCTGATACTATCCCTAGCTAAGGCTCTGACACTAGGCCTCACTCAAGCCCTGTCGCTCTCCCTAAGTCAGGCTCTGACGCTATCCCTACCTGAAGCCCTGACACTGGGCCTAAATTAGGCCCTGATGCCCTAAGTAACTAAGGTCTTGACACTATCCCTAGGTCATGCCCTGACACAATCCCTAGACCTTAGCCTAACCTTGTCTTTAACTAATGTTGAGCTTCTTATGCTAAATAAATCCCTGATGCTCTTCCTAACTAAGGCCCTAAAATTAGTCCCGAGGCCGTGACCCTGGCCCTAACTGAGGCCTGGAGGCTCGTCCTAACTCAGGCCCTGACACTGTCCCTAACTAAGGCCCTGACACTACACCTAACTCAGTCCCTGGCACTGTACCTAACAAAGGCTCTGATGCTAGTCCTAAGTCAGGCTGAGACACTGTCTCTAAGGCCCTGCTGCAGTCAATATCTAAAGTCCTGACATTATCCCGAGCTAATATCCTGACCCATGTCTTACCAAGGTCCTGAAACTGTCCCAAAGTAAGCCCTGACGCTGTCCCTAAGTGAGGCCCTGAGGCGGTCCCTAACAGAGGCCCTGAGAATGTCTTTAACGAAGACCCTAATGCTGATCCTACAGAGGCCCTTATACGGCTCCTAAGTCATGCCCTGACACTGCCCCTAACTCAGGCCCTAAAGATAGGCCTCACTTAGGCCCCGTTGCCGTACCTTAGTTAGGCTCTGACGCTGTCCGTACGTGAAGCCCTGACACTGGTCCTGATGAAGGCCCTGACGCTGGTCCTAACTAAGGCCCTGATGCTCTCAATAACTAAGGTCTTCACCCTATCCCTAGCTCACATCCTGACACTACCACTGGCCTGGAACCTGACTCTGTCCCGAGCTAACGTCCTGCCCCTTATCCTCACCGAAGCCGTAATGCTCTCCCTAACTAAGGCCCAGACTAGTCCTAATTAAGGCCCTGACACTGTCCCTAACTAAGGCCCGGAATCTATCTCTAATTATAGGCCCTGCTGCCGGCAATAACTAAAATCCGGACGCTATCCTGAGCTAATATCCTGACCCATTTCTAACCAAGGTCCTGACACCGTCCCTAAGGAAGCCCTGTCGCTGTTCCTAAGTGAAGACCTGAGGCTGTCCGTAACTCAGTCCCTGAAGCTATGCCTAACTGAGGCCTTGACGCTGTGACTAACTCAGGCCCTGATCATGTCTGTAACTAAGACACTAATGCTGATGCAACAAAGGCCCTGATGCTGCTCCTACATCATGCCCTGACAGTGTCCCCAGCTATGGGCCTGACGCTAGGCCTCACTCAGGCCCTGTTGCTCTCCCAGAGTCAGGCACTGACGCTGTCCCTACCTGAAGCCCTGACACGGGTCCTAAATAAGGCCCTGATACCGTAACTAAGCTCTTGACACTATCCCTAGGTCATTTCCTGACACGATCCCTAAACTTTACCCTAACCCTGTCCCTAGCAAATGTCCTGCCTCTTATGCTAACTAAAGCCCTTAGGCTGTGACTACCTCAGGCCCTGAATTTAGCCCCAAGGCCGTGATACTGTCCCTAACTAAGGACCTAACACTATTCCTAACTCAGGCCCTGACACTGTACCTAACAGAGGCCCAGATGCCAGTACTAACTAAGGCCTTGACACTGTCCCTAACTAAGGCCCTGCTGCCGTCAATATCTAATGTCCTGACACTATCCTGAGGTAATTTCCGGACCCATCTCTTACCAAGCTCCTGAAACTGTCCCTAAGTAAGCCCTGACGCTGTCCCTAAGGGAGGCCCTAAGGCTGTCCCTAACAGAGGCCCTGATAATGTCTTTAACCAAGCCCCTGAGGCTGATCCTACCAAGGCCCTTATGCTGCTCCTAAGTCATGCCCTGATACTATCCCTAGCTAAGGCTCTGACACTAGGCCTCACTCAAGCCCTGTCGCTCTCCCTAAGTCAGGCTCTGACGCTATCCCTACCTGAAGCCCTGACACTGGGCCTAAATTAGGCCCTGATGCCCTAAGTAACTAAGGTCTTGACACTATCCCTAGGTCATGCCCTGACACAATCCCTAGACCTTAGCCTAACCTTGTCTTTAACTAATGTTGAGCTTCTTATGCTAAATAAATCCCTGATGCTCTTCCTAACTAAGGCCCTAAAATTAGTCCCGAGGCCGTGACCCTGGCCCTAACTGAGGCCTGGAGGCTCGTCCTAACTCAGGCCCTGACACTGTCCCTAACTAAGGCCCTGACACTACACCTAACTCAGTCCCTGGCACTGTACCTAACAAAGGCTCTGATGCTAGTCCTAAGTCAGGCTGAGACACTGTCTCTAAGGCCCTGCTGCAGTCAATATCTAAAGTCCTGACATTATCCCGAGCTAATATCCTGACCCATGTCTTACCAAGGTCCTGAAACTGTCCCAAAGTAAGCCCTGACGCTGTCCCTAAGTGAGGCCCTGAGGCGGTCCCTAACAGAGGCCCTGAGAATGTCTTTAACGAAGACCCTAATGCTGATCCTACAGAGGCCCTTATACGGCTCCTAAGTCATGCCCTGACACTGCCCCTAACTCAGGCCCTAAAGATAGGCCTCACTTAGGCCCCGTTGCCGTACCTTAGTTAGGCTCTGACGCTGTCCGTACGTGAAGCCCTGACACTGGTCCTGATGAAGGCCCTGACGCTGGTCCTAACTAAGGCCCTGATGCTCTCAATAACTAAGGTCTTCACCCTATCCCTAGCTCACATCCTGACACTACCACTGGCCTGGAACCTGACTCTGTCCCGAGCTAACGTCCTGCCCCTTATCCTCACCGAAGCCGTAATGCTCTCCCTAACTAAGGCCCAGACTAGTCCTAATTAAGGCCCTGACACTGTCCCTAACTAAGGCCCGGAATCTATCTCTAATTATAGGCCCTGCTGCCGGCAATAACTAAAATCCGGACGCTATCCTGAGCTAATATCCTGACCCATTTCTAACCAAGGTCCTGACACCGTCCCTAAGGAAGCCCTGTCGCTGTTCCTAAGTGAAGACCTGAGGCTGTCCGTAACTCAGTCCCTGAAGCTATGCCTAACTGAGGCCTTGACGCTGTGACTAACTCAGGCCCTGATCATGTCTGTAACTAAGACACTAATGCTGATGCAACAAAGGCCCTGATGCTGCTCCTACATCATGCCCTGACAGTGTCCCCAGCTATGGGCCTGACGCTAGGCCTCACTCAGGCCCTGTTGCTCTCCCAGAGTCAGGCACTGACGCTGTCCCTACCTGAAGCCCTGACACGGGTCCTAAATAAGGCCCTGATACCGTAACTAAGCTCTTGACACTATCCCTAGGTCATTTCCTGACACGATCCCTAAACTTTACCCTAACCCTGTCCCTAGCAAATGTCCTGCCTCTTATGCTAACTAAAGCCCTTAGGCTGTGACTACCTCAGGCCCTGAATTTAGCCCCAAGGCCGTGATACTGTCCCTAACTAAGGACCTAACACTATTCCTAACTCAGGCCCTGACACTGTACCTAACAGAGGCCCAGATGCCAGTACTAACTAAGGCCTTGACACTGTCCCTAACTAAGGCCCTGCTGCCGTCAATATCTAATGTCCTGACACTATCCTGAGGTAATTTCCGGACCCATCTCTTACCAAGCTCCTGAAACTGTCCCTAAGTAAGCCCTGACGCTGTCCCTAAGGGAGGCCCTAAGGCTGTCCCTAACAGAGGCCCTGATAATGTCTTTAACCAAGCCCCTGAGGCTGATCCTACCAAGGCCCTTATGCTGCTCCTAAGTCATGCCCTGATACTATCCCTAGCTAAGGCTCTGACACTAGGCCTCACTCAAGCCCTGTCGCTCTCCCTAAGTCAGGCTCTGACGCTATCCCTACCTGAAGCCCTGACACTGGGCCTAAATTAGGCCCTGATGCCCTAAGTAACTAAGGTCTTGACACTATCCCTAGGTCATGCCCTGACACAATCCCTAGACCTTAGCCTAACCTTGTCTTTAACTAATGTTGAGCTTCTTATGCTAAATAAATCCCTGATGCTCTTCCTAACTAAGGCCCTAAAATTAGTCCCGAGGCCGTGACCCTGGCCCTAACTGAGGCCTGGAGGCTCGTCCTAACTCAGGCCCTGACACTGTCCCTAACTAAGGCCCTGACACTACACCTAACTCAGTCCCTGGCACTGTACCTAACAAAGGCTCTGATGCTAGTCCTAAGTCAGGCTGAGACACTGTCTCTAAGGCCCTGCTGCAGTCAATATCTAAAGTCCTGACATTATCCCGAGCTAATATCCTGACCCATGTCTTACCAAGGTCCTGAAACTGTCCCAAAGTAAGCCCTGACGCTGTCCCTAAGTGAGGCCCTGAGGCGGTCCCTAACAGAGGCCCTGAGAATGTCTTTAACGAAGACCCTAATGCTGATCCTACAGAGGCCCTTATACGGCTCCTAAGTCATGCCCTGACACTGCCCCTAACTCAGGCCCTAAAGATAGGCCTCACTTAGGCCCCGTTGCCGTACCTTAGTTAGGCTCTGACGCTGTCCGTACGTGAAGCCCTGACACTGGTCCTGATGAAGGCCCTGACGCTGGTCCTAACTAAGGCCCTGATGCTCTCAATAACTAAGGTCTTCACCCTATCCCTAGCTCACATCCTGACACTACCACTGGCCTGGAACCTGACTCTGTCCCGAGCTAACGTCCTGCCCCTTATCCTCACCGAAGCCGTAATGCTCTCCCTAACTAAGGCCCAGACTAGTCCTAATTAAGGCCCTGACACTGTCCCTAACTAAGGCCCGGAATCTATCTCTAATTATAGGCCCTGCTGCCGGCAATAACTAAAATCCGGACGCTATCCTGAGCTAATATCCTGACCCATTTCTAACCAAGGTCCTGACACCGTCCCTAAGGAAGCCCTGTCGCTGTTCCTAAGTGAAGACCTGAGGCTGTCCGTAACTCAGTCCCTGAAGCTATGCCTAACTGAGGCCTTGACGCTGTGACTAACTCAGGCCCTGATCATGTCTGTAACTAAGACACTAATGCTGATGCAACAAAGGCCCTGATGCTGCTCCTACATCATGCCCTGACAGTGTCCCCAGCTATGGGCCTGACGCTAGGCCTCACTCAGGCCCTGTTGCTCTCCCAGAGTCAGGCACTGACGCTGTCCCTACCTGAAGCCCTGACACGGGTCCTAAATAAGGCCCTGATACCGTAACTAAGCTCTTGACACTATCCCTAGGTCATTTCCTGACACGATCCCTAAACTTTACCCTAACCCTGTCCCTAGCAAATGTCCTGCCTCTTATGCTAACTAAAGCCCTTAGGCTGTGACTACCTCAGGCCCTGAATTTAGCCCCAAGGCCGTGATACTGTCCCTAACTAAGGACCTAACACTATTCCTAACTCAGGCCCTGACACTGTACCTAACAGAGGCCCAGATGCCAGTACTAACTAAGGCCTTGACACTGTCCCTAACTAAGGCCCTGCTGCCGTCAATATCTAATGTCCTGACACTATCCTGAGGTAATTTCCGGACCCATCTCTTACCAAGCTCCTGAAACTGTCCCTAAGTAAGCCCTGACGCTGTCCCTAAGGGAGGCCCTAAGGCTGTCCCTAACAGAGGCCCTGATAATGTCTTTAACCAAGCCCCTGAGGCTGATCCTACCAAGGCCCTTATGCTGCTCCTAAGTCATGCCCTGATACTATCCCTAGCTAAGGCTCTGACACTAGGCCTCACTCAAGCCCTGTCGCTCTCCCTAAGTCAGGCTCTGACGCTATCCCTACCTGAAGCCCTGACACTGGGCCTAAATTAGGCCCTGATGCCCTAAGTAACTAAGGTCTTGACACTATCCCTAGGTCATGCCCTGACACAATCCCTAGACCTTAGCCTAACCTTGTCTTTAACTAATGTTGAGCTTCTTATGCTAAATAAATCCCTGATGCTCTTCCTAACTAAGGCCCTAAAATTAGTCCCGAGGCCGTGACCCTGGCCCTAACTGAGGCCTGGAGGCTCGTCCTAACTCAGGCCCTGACACTGTCCCTAACTAAGGCCCTGACACTACACCTAACTCAGTCCCTGGCACTGTACCTAACAAAGGCTCTGATGCTAGTCCTAAGTCAGGCTGAGACACTGTCTCTAAGGCCCTGCTGCAGTCAATATCTAAAGTCCTGACATTATCCCGAGCTAATATCCTGACCCATGTCTTACCAAGGTCCTGAAACTGTCCCAAAGTAAGCCCTGACGCTGTCCCTAAGTGAGGCCCTGAGGCGGTCCCTAACAGAGGCCCTGAGAATGTCTTTAACGAAGACCCTAATGCTGATCCTACAGAGGCCCTTATACGGCTCCTAAGTCATGCCCTGACACTGCCCCTAACTCAGGCCCTAAAGATAGGCCTCACTTAGGCCCCGTTGCCGTACCTTAGTTAGGCTCTGACGCTGTCCGTACGTGAAGCCCTGACACTGGTCCTGATGAAGGCCCTGACGCTGGTCCTAACTAAGGCCCTGATGCTCTCAATAACTAAGGTCTTCACCCTATCCCTAGCTCACATCCTGACACTACCACTGGCCTGGAACCTGACTCTGTCCCGAGCTAACGTCCTGCCCCTTATCCTCACCGAAGCCGTAATGCTCTCCCTAACTAAGGCCCAGACTAGTCCTAATTAAGGCCCTGACACTGTCCCTAACTAAGGCCCGGAATCTATCTCTAATTATAGGCCCTGCTGCCGGCAATAACTAAAATCCGGACGCTATCCTGAGCTAATATCCTGACCCATTTCTAACCAAGGTCCTGACACCGTCCCTAAGGAAGCCCTGTCGCTGTTCCTAAGTGAAGACCTGAGGCTGTCCGTAACTCAGTCCCTGAAGCTATGCCTAACTGAGGCCTTGACGCTGTGACTAACTCAGGCCCTGATCATGTCTGTAACTAAGACACTAATGCTGATGCAACAAAGGCCCTGATGCTGCTCCTACATCATGCCCTGACAGTGTCCCCAGCTGTGGGCCTGACGCTAGGCCTCACTCAGGCCCTGTTGCTCTCCCAGAGTCAGGCACTGACGCTGTCCCTACCTGAAGCCCTGACACGGGTCCTAAATAAGGCCCTGATACCGTAACTAAGCTCTTGACACTATCCCTAGGTCATTTCCTGACACGATCCCTAAACTTTACCCTAACCCTGTCCCTAGCAAATGTCCTGCCTCTTATGCTAACTAAAGCCCTTAGGCTGTGACTACCTCAGGCCCTGAATTTAGCCCCAAGGCCGTGATACTGTCCCTAACTAAGGACCTAACACTATTCCTAACTCAGGCCCTGACACTGTACCTAACAGAGGCCCAGATGCCAGTACTAACTAAGGCCTTGACACTGTCCCTAACTAAGGCCCTGCTGCCGTCAATATCTAATGTCCTGACACTATCCTGAGGTAATTTCCGGACCCATCTCTTACCAAGCTCCTGAAACTGTCCCTAAGTAAGCCCTGACGCTGTCCCTAAGGGAGGCCCTAAGGCTGTCCCTAACAGAGGCCCTGATAATGTCTTTAACCAAGCCCCTGAGGCTGATCCTACCAAGGCCCTTATGCTGCTCCTAAGTCATGCCCTGATACTATCCCTAGCTAAGGCTCTGACACTAGGCCTCACTCAAGCCCTGTCGCTCTCCCTAAGTCAGGCTCTGACGCTATCCCTACCTGAAGCCCTGACACTGGGCCTAAATTAGGCCCTGATGCCCTAAGTAACTAAGGTCTTGACACTATCCCTAGGTCATGCCCTGACACAATCCCTAGACCTTAGCCTAACCTTGTCTTTAACTAATGTTGAGCTTCTTATGCTAAATAAATCCCTGATGCTCTTCCTAACTAAGGCCCTAAAATTAGTCCCGAGGCCGTGACCCTGGCCCTAACTGAGGCCTGGAGGCTCGTCCTAACTCAGGCCCTGACACTGTCCCTAACTAAGGCCCTGACACTACACCTAACTCAGTCCCTGGCACTGTACCTAACAAAGGCTCTGATGCTAGTCCTAAGTCAGGCTGAGACACTGTCTCTAAGGCCCTGCTGCAGTCAATATCTAAAGTCCTGACATTATCCCGAGCTAATATCCTGACCCATGTCTTACCAAGGTCCTGAAACTGTCCCAAAGTAAGCCCTGACGCTGTCCCTAAGTGAGGCCCTGAGGCGGTCCCTAACAGAGGCCCTGAGAATGTCTTTAACGAAGACCCTAATGCTGATCCTACAGAGGCCCTTATACGGCTCCTAAGTCA